>NW_024608583.1:7500-47500 GCF_018296145.1 Oncorhynchus tshawytscha | reverse complement strand
AGGCTTTGTGAATTGATGGAAAACATCACAGTACAATGGAGGGCTACATTGCACCAATAAATAGTACATTGGTTGTATTGTATATAAGGCAGGTCAGATGCATTGAGAGTTTCAGAAGGTTGGGTATGAAGTCTAACGTTATTTTCAAACTACTAGCGGTTGTGCACTGAATGACTGTTTTAACTCCCTCTTCCTCTTCGGGTTGGATCAGGTGGCTGGAGAGAGGTACGTGTACAAGTTTACGTGTGACCCCGAGGCGCTCTTCTCCATGGCCTTCCCTGACAACCAGAGGCCCAGCCTGAAGCAGGACCCGGACTGCCTGCCGCCGTCTGCGGGGGAGGACGACACCACCGTGCCCCTGGCCCACTACGAGGATGGCTGTGGCCCTTACCTGGCTGACGGAGGGGAGCGGTGCGTCTCGTTACTGGGCTTCCCCGATAACTATTCATTCTGAATGTTCTGACCAATGACAGAATAAAGACCGCTGTCATCTGGTACCCTGCCACACTCCCTACCCTACCCCAAACTCTGGTACCCTAGCTACACACCACTACCCTACCCCTTGTCCCCTAACTGTACACTCCTACCCTACCCCACATCCCATAACTACACACCACTACCCTACCCCACATCCCATAACTACACACCCAGAGCCCAAACCCTAGTCCCATAACTACACACCCAGAGCCCAAACCCTAGTCCCCTAACTACACACCCAGAGCCCAAACCCTAGTCCCCTAACTACACACCCAGAGCCCAAACTGCTGAGCGGATTTGGAGCTCTGTAACCCCCCTCCCCTACTCCTATCCCAAACTCAGCTCCTCTTGCCAGTCTTGAGATTACCCTCCAAGTCCCAAGGAAAAAACAGTCAAACCTGAGACGGCCATCTTGCTTATTCTTTGCCCTCTGTTATCAAACTGAATTGTGGCAAAAGGTGTGCGGTCCTCATCAACATAAACTGAACTGAGTGATCTCCCTTACGGGGGTTGAGCGAGGACACTGTTCACGTGATTATAATGGGACTCAAGTAATGGGCGCGAGTGTGCCAGGATTGTAGCCAATAGCCATGTAGTTTCCACAATCTGCTCGGTACGAGTATGACAAATAATGGCAAGGATATAAAACATTGCCCTTTTGATATAGCAATTGTTTTATGGCTTGATCCCAAACAAAAAGAGTAGTACACTTGACACGCGCACAGAGGCTTCACCTTGGAGAGAATCTACGACTCCAATGAACCTTAGTACTGCAGGTGGTGATGTAATGTAGCTCTGTATGCAACGAATGGGCCAAACACACAGGCAACCGACTGTTCTTATTAATCCATAATACATCGTACGACTATAAAGAAGCTGGGACACGAGTACCCCTGAGCAAGTTGCTTTGGCCAATCATTAAAAACAACAACACACTGAAATCCAATCTGAAATGGGAGAGGTGGACTCCGGACTCGCTAGCTCAGCATTCTCTTCAGACTCTGGGGAATTGTTTTTTTTTCTTCTCTCACCCCAAAATGTAAAACCTTCCCGGTGCTGTTTTACTCCTGATGTTGGCGTGTCCTACCAGATGTATCTTTCCAAGACGTTTTTTTTAAGCTCTTTCATTTGACTCATTTTGTCGTAACATGTAAAAGGGACACGCATACAAAACAGTATTTTTCCTGAAGTGTTGACTTCCTATTAAGAAGTGTGTATTGAAAAATACATGTTTATGTACTATGACGATGACAAAAGTACTGCAACTGTCACGCAGTGACTTCTCCAAAAACTATAACTGCCAATAGTAAGCTAAACAGGGGGGACTCTACTCTTCGCATTTTCTCACAGAAAGCTGTACCAACCTATTGCTGTACCATTCCAGTTTTCTGCTTTTCGTATAGTTTATCGGGGAGTATATGAAACAAACATCTAAAATGTAAATGTATATATGAATATATTTTTGCAGTCATATGTTTTGACATTGTACACGCTGGAATGTTTGGCCCGGTAACTGGTTTGCATCCTTTAATTCTTGTCATGAAGTTACGGCGTCCATATTAGGACACATCCCCAGTCTCTGCAGGAGTTGTCTGTCAAGTCCTGCAAAGACTGAGGCTGTCCTAATATGGACACCGTATTAAGGCAGTGGGTTGGAGCCTAGAAAGACCTCCCCGTTGACTGTGTGGTGGGCTGTGTCGGCGTTACACGTGTGTAACAGTATATTTTGATATGATTCTGTCTATATGTGGGTTGCGGGGTGTCTTGTCCACGACGTTGAAGTTTGCTGGCACTTATACAAGTGACAACCCCTCCCCTTTCCCACAGAAACAATGTGTGCCTTCCACTGCTTTTGGTTGATTTTCTATACTGGATACAATAAACTATACTTTCTGCTTCAAACTGTTGTATTGAGTCTCTTCCTATTCTGACCAACCAATCTAGCTTTCAGTGACGTATTCTTCTATTCTGTTTTGGAATACTGACTGTCCAAACAGCAAGTTACAAGTGATCAAATCGGATTTGTGTGTTCAGAAAGCCGTTATTTGCTGACATGGTCACGCTAGTTGTGATACTGTTGTAACAACGTCATAGTACTGACGGGTGTGTGAACAGTGGTGTAGGCTGATTGGTGGTGATGCTCCTGCTTCCTATCACTCAGAAGTTATGTAACAAGCTAAGGTGACAACAATGGCTGCCATAAAGGTTTCCCAGTTGCTGTGAATGTTAAAATTCATAGAGGAAGAACAGCTCAGATCTCTGGATATCATTGACAGCTCAGTCCAAAATAAATCAGATTAAAATCTAATTAATGTTGTCCTGTACTATATTTACTGGATCTTGAGTTGGATCAGCTCTGGATCAGACCTTTTCCTCTGTGAAGATAACACATGGATTTACTGGAGCGGTAGCCTATGACAGGGTTAGCCTGGTGGAACCACCCTGATCACGCCGTTCACCTTTCTATTTCACTTCATATATCAATCATCTTTTAATTAGTGATAATACGTGAAGTGAATGAGAATGGTGAGTGCAGCGATCGGTCTGTTTCCACCAGGCTATGCCAGGGCAAGAGACAGAAAGGAGACTTGATATACTCTCTCGTTACTAGACAGTGCCACCGTGTGGTTGATTTGTGTACTGCACAACAGTATCATAAACAACAGGGACCTTTTAAAAGTGTGGCATTCCTCATTGTTGGTACCACAAAACCAGAATGAGATTCTATTTGGTGGGTACATGTTGCTACATAAAATATTGATAAAAAATAAAATAAAAGCCTATATAAATACATGATAAAAAAGTTACCTGAGACAGTTGTTGTAGAACGACTCTTTTATTTTGTAAAAGAAAACTTTTAAAGTTACTTCTAGCTTCGCCTTTGACACAATCATCTCGCGTTTCACATGATTTTATTTTCATTCGTTTTAATAAATTTAATTGGTACATTATTCATGCAATACCGCATTAGCCGTTGAGTTGTTCGTCTTCCACAAAAAGTATCAACACAAAATGTCCTTAAAGAGTTCTGATGAAGCTGCTTGGAAAAGGACAGTTGGAGAATTAGTCACAGCATGAAGCGATGTACATGGTTGCGGTTGCATAGTACATGGAATTTCCTCATTTTAAAACAGCATGCTTTTTGTATTGCACATTACTGAAACTTTAGTATACTGACATTTTTGTATACCGAAACGTTTGTTGTTCCAAGTTGTCCCGTCGAGGATCGTAGTTTTTTAATGAGAATGCAAGTATACAGCAAATAGCATCTCTCAAAGACATTATGTACATGTATGTATTTATTATAAAAATAATCACCAGCAAAAATGTATCTTTTACTTTTTCCTATATTGAGATACATTTTTGATTTTTTCTTATTTTTTGTACATTTTTACCAAAGAAAAAAACATTTAACTGTTTTAAATGGTCTGGTTGAGTTTAAACCCATTGTTATTTAATCAAATAATGAGAATTGTAATTCAACTTAATTTAGAGGCAAAAATGTAGCCTCTTAATTTCTTACAAGAAGACAAAAGAAGAGTACAGGACACGTGCTTTTTTTTTCAGATCAGTAACAGAGACCTTTAGAAATTATATCTACACCATTCAAAGAACAAATGTTTTCTTTCCAGGGCATTCATAGGAAAAAGAGAGAGGTAAATTTTCATTTCCAGTCAATTCAGAAAATCTATTGGAATTCAGTTAATTAATTGTTAATAGAAAAGGAGATCCCCCAATGTTTCAAAAAGGGCTAAGACATGCTACACCCAGTAGCAGTAACCGAACCTTAAGTTACCAAACCCTCACAGACTGGTCTGGGACTCTGGTGGGACAGAGGTCAATGGGCTAGAAAATCCCTCTGATTGTCTCAAGCAACAGAGCTGAATCTTAGTTCTGGTTCTTCTGTTTTTTAATGAACAGTGAGTAACTCCCCATTCAATCAGCCAACACTCACTTTGGCCTGAATCACAATATGACAGAGAAGCATGCTCATAAACAACAGCAGATGTACTTGTATTCTTTTTCTTCTTCTTCGTTTTGCAGTCTATTGTTTTCAGTCAGTGAACAAACTAGCATAAGAGACATAGATATGAGCAAGGAAATCAACTGGCTCTAGAATGTTAAGGCACCACCTGCTGCGGGTGCTACAAATGTCACTACAGTACCTCGACTCTATTGGAGGGAATTACACTAAAAGACAGCTATAACAACTTAACTCTGCACATCTCTCTAACAATGTCTCAGAATACGCTGCCCCAAGAACTCACTCTCCCAGGATGCACAGGGAGGGTCCACCATCTCCATCATGGTAAAAGCTCCAGTTTAGATGACCTATCCACCGCAGGGAAAACCCTGGTCCTGGAGGGTGGTTGTGTCTCTGTGACCGACCGGGTTCGAACCCGGGCCTCCTGCACGCCAGAAGTGTCTATTAGCCCACTAAACTAAAGCCTAGGCATTGGATCGGCGAGCCAATGCAACTAGTCACCGAACCCCCTTGGGTACAACTGCATGCTTCTCATCTCAACAAAAACTCCAAAAACCCACAATTACTGAAGAAAAATTGTTGCTAGAAATAAACTAACCAAATTAATTTCTTCCATTTCCATGTTCATGTATTTAAATACCCCCCAAAAGTTCAGATAACCCACTCTCAAGTAATTAGACTGCACCTATTTTGCACCAATGTGTGCTCTCCCTCCTTACACACCCTCTATTTTACACAGGGATATGACTACCAAAGGGAGCATTACTTTTTCAAGTCAGGGAAAACATGCCAGCTACACAGAGAATCAATGATCATGATGCAAAGGACCCTGGGAAGACACAATCCAACGTTAGTGGAGCAGCATGGACGGTCATCCAATCAAGAGGCTGGCCAGAGAGAAACACAGGAAGTAGCATGGACGGTCATCCAATCACGAGGCTGGCCAGAGAGAAACACAGGAAGTAGCATGGACGGTCAACCAATCACGAGACTGGCCAGAGAGAAACACAGGAAGCAGCATGGACGGTCAACCAATCTCGAGGCTGGCCAGAGATGAGGCGAACTCTGATTGTTTGACACCCCTGCTTCTTGTTATAATACCTCTATGAGTCTCTGACACAACCGAATCAGAGTAGGGAAAAATACTGAGATATGCAAAGTATCGACTGCTGCCGAAGAAAGGCCAAGCTAGACAGGTGTTCAAATGGCACATACAGTATCTGACATGTGAAAGCACTTGTTAACAAAACAACCAAATACTCCACATGCTCCTCTCAGGAATCAGTAAAGGTCTGGAAAAATACCACTGCCAGTCATGGTGGGGCAGGTCTACGTATACAACTCCCCATGACAACAGACATGTACTGTAAGTGAATATATTGACGATACTAGCGAAACTCTCTCAGTCAGCATGCAAACAACTGAACAGTCTGGGGACTCTTGGTAAGACTACCAGCTTTCAGCAGTGACTCCACCACTTGCTATGGCGACTCATGGGAGGGGGGGGGGGTTGTGGGTACACATGTACCCACAATCTAACCACGCTAGCTAAAATAGCTTAGCTTGTTGTTAGCTTAGCAAAGTCCAAATCTCAATCTCATACTGCTTTCCTATTCCACCCATCTCTTTGTGTGGGGAACACAGGAACTAGGAAAGTCCCCTTGTGAGGGAAAGCAACTCAGTCATATGAGTTGTATTAACTCAGTTATGTAGCATTAGCATCATGTCCTTCTTCCTCATCCTGACCACATTGCTTAACAGGGGTCCCTGCCAGTGCCAAGGCAAGACTGAGAGACAGAATGGGAATGAGAGGTGATTGGAGGTTTTGTTCAGGAGGGCGGGACTACTCCTCATCTAACGCCTGAAGTAAAACAAATAATCGAAAACAACAGAATTGGACACAATATTTTGAACGGGAACCATTTTGACTCTGTTGCCACCAGAGAGTTGACTTGAGGCCTATAAGGGTTGTGAAGCTGGGACGTCATTCGGGCTCAAAGCCTGTGCCGGGAGTCGTGGCTGTAGCTGCCCGGGGAGGAGCGGTTGCGGTGGGGCTTGTAGGAGTCTTGGTAGGGGTCCTGGTAGTCCTGGTGGTACGGGTCTTGGTCTCGGCTGTGCTGTGAGCCTGACGACATGCGGTTGCGTCCCTTGTGCGCCCGCTCGTTGTGGTAGTTCTCGTCGGCGGTCATTAGGTTGCGACGCTCGTTGGGCGTGGAGTGGTCTCCCGTGTGGTTGCTGTGTTGTCTTATTCTTTGAGTCTGCTGGTTCACCTCATACACACACAAACAACCCCTTTTTGTTACATTTCTGTATGTTACACTGGGCACTAATCAACTCATCTAACTGAGGACAATTAACTGTCTCCCCTTAAAGGGACATCACACTCCAAACTCAACATTTTTGGACAAACTTTGATTTTGGAGTGTAATGTCGCTTTAACCCCATAGCGCTGTAGCTATCTGTTGATGACCAACCTGCAGTCCAGAGATGGTGGTGGGGTAAGGAGTGAGGGCGGTGGGGCCCAGGTTGCGTCCCAGCAGGGGGTTGAGCGGCGTGGCCATGGAGGTGTGTGTGGCCTTCCAGTAGGCCTCCAGATACTCAGCCAAGTGTTCACACGCATCCTCCAACTGGTTCTCATCCAGGATGATGTCAAACATCTCCTGTTAGAGGGGGTGAAGAGAGGGAGAGAGTGAGAGAGGGCGAGTGAGTGAGAGAGAGGGACAGAGAGAGAGAGGGAGGGAGAGAGGGAGATGGAGAGTGAGTTAGTGAGGGCGAGTGAGTGAGAGAGAGGGACAGAGAGAGAGAGGGGAGAGAGGGAGTGAAAGAGGGAGATGGACAGGGAGTGAGGTGGGAGAGGGAGTGAGAGTGGGAGAGGGAGTGAGAGAGGGAGATGGAGAGGGAGTGAGAGAGGGAGAGGGAGTTGGAGAGAGTGAGGGGGGAGAGGGAGTGAGAGTGGGAGATGGAGAGGGAGTGAGAGAGGGAGATAGATGGAGGGAGTGAAAGATGGAGTGAGAGAGAGGGTTTGGTGAAACAGGCTCGCATGATGAGTAACGTGGCATTAGAGCTGAGCTGACTTGTTAGCTCCCTAAACTAATGCCTAGGCTGTTTTGACCTTCACAGAAAACCTGGGTTCAAACCCCAGTCAGTCACACAAACTGAATATTGTCATTTTGTCACTTGATTGTTAATAGACCTTTTCAATGGCCCTGTCTTGAATCAACCTCAAGCAATCACAGGGAGACATTGTTGGAGGTTCATGTAGAAAGAAGACACCTTGAAAAGGAGCAATGGTTGGTGTAGATTAAAGAGACAGTATGCTGGGTGGTGTAGATTAAAGAGACAGTATGCTGGGTGGTATAGATTAAAGAGACAGTATGCTGGGTGGTGTAGATTAAAGAGACAGTATGCTGGGTGGTGTAGATTAAAGAGACAGTATGCTGGGTGGTGTAGATTAAAGAGACAGTATGCTGGGTGGTGTAGATTAAAGAGACAGTATAAAGAGACAGTATGCTGGGTGGTGTAGATTAAAGAGACAGTATGCTGGGTGGTGTAGATTAAAGAGACAGTATGCTGGGTGGTGTAGATTAAAGAGACAGTATGCTGGGTGGTGTAGATTAAAGAGACAGTATGCAGTAAAGAGACAGTATGCTGGGTGGTGTAGATTAAAGAGACAGTATGCTGGGTGGTGTAATTAAAGAGACAGTATGCTGGGTGGTGTAGATTAAAGAGACAGTATGCTGGGTGGTTAAAGAGACAGTATTAAAGAGACAGTATGCTGGGTGGTGTAGATTAAAGAGACAGTATGCTGGGTGGTGTAGATTAAAGAGACAGTATGCTGGGTGGTGTGGGTGGTGTATTAAAGAGACAGTATGCTGGGTGGTGTAGATTAAAGAGACAGTATGCTGGGTGGTGTAGATTAAAGAGACAGTATGACAGTATGCTGGGTGGTGTAGATTAAAGAGACAGTATGCTGGGTGGTGTAGATTAAAGAGACAGTGCTGGGTGGTGTAGATTAAAGAGACAGTATGCTGGGTGGTGTAGATTAAAGAGACAGTATGCTGGGTGGTGTAGATTAAAGAGACAGTATGCTGGGTGGTGTAGATTAAAGAGACAGTATGCTGGGTGGTGTAAAAAGAGACAGTATGCTGGGTGGTGTAGATTAAAGAGACAGTATGCTGGGTGGTGTAAAAGAGACAGATGCAGTATGCTGGGTGGTGTAGATTAAAGAGACAGTATGCTGGGTTAAAGAGACAGTAGTATATGCTGGGTGGTGTAGATTAAAGATATAAAAAGAGACAGTATGCTGGGTGGTGTAGATTAAAGAGACAGTATGCTGGGTGGTGTAGATTAAAGAGACAGTATGCTGGGTGGTGTAGATTAAAGAGACAGTATGCTGGGTGGTGTAGATTAAAAGAGACAGTATGCTGGGTGGTGTAGATTAAAGAGACAACATGCTGTTAGAGAGTCACTCACCGGAGGACACTGGGCCAGTTTGTCAGCTGCCACCAGCTGTACGTTCAGATGCTTGCTCTGGGACTTCCCTCTGGACTTGACCAGCCTCTGCAGAACCTAGACGGTGGGAAGACATTTAAATGTGTGTTAGATAGTGTCAGACCTCTGTTCAAATGGTCCTGCTCTTTTTCTAACGTATTGTTATATCTACACACGTTTTTTACGGGAACACTGCTTTTCACATCTTTAACCAGGCAAACCGGTCAAATAGAATCATTTAAAATAAATTACTAATCCGTTTGATAGATTAAAGTGTATTTGTCTGATAACAATACACATGTATAACTCTAAAAGCCCTCCACTGATAAACCAATCAGAGTCTAAGCATGTTGACATTCATTTTCAAAAGGTCCCAGTGGCTCAGTAGGTTATAGCGTACTGTATAATTGACAATGTTGACGGTTCTGTGAGTTGTTTTAGATGATGTGTCTGCTTCCTGGTCATATAATAGTATCATTACCTATAGTAGACATGGATGTGTTTCAAATCACATGACCCTCCAGTCCCTACCTTGGGCGAGGAGACCTTGACATGGACGATGATGGGAGCCAACGAGGTCTTGAGCAGCTGGGCTGGGTGATTGATGGTGTCTGCATCCAGGATCACCAGCTGTAGGGACCGGGCCAGCTCAAAGATCCTCTCTATCTCACTCTGCACCTCCGCTTGGGGAACAGGATGGAAACAGCACAAGACTTTAGAATACAACTTTATTGTCCATTCAGGATGGACATTTTACTTTGGCATCACCGTACAAGAATCCTACACACTGAAAACAGTCAGCCTAGTACACTATATATACGTAAACAAACGGTACACACCGACTCCCATTCCTTCATTGCATTCCCAATACATTGATTCATTCAAGTGGTGTCTAGTATGTCTAGTATGGACACTGGAATGTAAGCCAATGAATACGTTGAGCATTTGATTGAGCCTGTCTGGAGAGCCAGATGGGCGGAGTTTGCACTTTTGGGACTATTCCATTGATTCCATTGTGGGAGGTAAGCTCAATCAAGCTAAATCATTCTTCTTTAGCCGGGTCTCATAGAGATGCTAGCTACAGAGAAGAGTAGGCAACAGTCTTCGATCCACAAGGCAAACCCAAAAGACTCCTACAGTAAAATAGATACATTATGGAGGTACATACCTAAACTGGACCTGGTGTTTGATCTCTCGATGATGGCCCGCTTGCTGGGGTTATTCAGAACAGACCTCTTGGCTAATGATATATCTGCTGTGACTCGTGTGATAGATATCCTGAAATGGTCAAACAAAGACACCAATTTAGGCATTTTTTAAAATATATATATTTTTAACTAGGCAAGTCAGTTAAGAACAAATTCTTATTTTCAATGACGGCCTAGGAACAGTGGGTTAACTGCCTGTTCAGGGGCAGAACAACAGATATGTACCTTGTCAGCTCGGGGATTCAAACTTGCAACCTTTCGGTTACTAGTCCAATGCTCTAACCACTAGGCTACCCTGCCGCATTCAGTGGATAAAATACTGTAAACCTTATTTTGCAGACAGTCCTTTACTGAAGATCTATTCCATGTGCATTTCGAGGCCAATCTATCTCGAAGGGCTTCATAAGGCCACTCATTTGAGTGGAACCGAGTTTAAAAATAAACAGACAAAATACAAAAATAAAAAGGAAGAGCACGCTTTCATTTTACCTGCCGTCAAATCTATGCTTGAGGAAGTCAAAGAGTGCTTTCTGCATCATATCCGTCACCTGTGGAGAAAGAGAAGCCAAAAGAGGAGAAATAGTGAAGAGAGAGAGAGAGAGAGAGAGATTGGGAGAGAGTGAGAACGAGTGAGAAAGAGAGAGACAGAGAGAGAGAGAGAGACAGAGAGAGAGAGGGAGACAAAGAGAGACAGAGAGAGCCAGAGAGAGAAAGAGAGAGAGAGAGAGAGAGACAGAGAGAGAGAGAGACAAAGAGAGACAGAGAGAGACAGAGAGAGAGAGAGAGAGAGGGAGAAAGAGAGACAGAGAGAGAGAGAGACAAAGAGAGAGAGAGAGAAAAAGAGAGGGAGAAAAGGGAGACAGAGAGAGAGAGGGAGAAAGAGAGAGAGAGGGAGAAAGAGAGAGAGAGGGAGAAAGAGAGAGAGACAGAGAGGGAGACAACGAGAGACAGAGAGAGAAAGAGAGTATGGTTAAAAAAGAGAACATTTAACTCTAACAGCCATGACATCAAGCAAACTTCCTGGGAAAGAATTGATCAACTGGGTGTTCCTCATGGCCAGAGCACATGGTGCTAAGATGTCCCATGACGACAGCCTACGTGCAACAAACCATTTATCATTCTAACAATTCTATTGTAGTAGTTCTGATATTCAGTAATTTGACAGGGGGATACTGAAAATCATATCAAACATGCTATTTCATTTAATAGAGTTCTACCCTGATACTAAACAACTACAACTTCTACTGGATGAGTGCAATTGGGAAGCAGGATTTGGGGTCAATTCCATGATATTACATTTTTTATCTAACTAGGCAAGTCACTATCAGTCAACTCACTAGATAGATTCATATTATGTTCCTGAAATGCAATGGAAAATCCTCATAGTCAACAATAGACTAATTTCAGTCTAAAATGGATCTCCTGAAATGACTGAAGTTACATGGTATCATGGAACTGGTCAGAGGCCTGCCAGTAAGGATGGTGGCCTATACAAAGATCCTTTAGTGGCTGGTTTAACAGCAGTCTAGTCTAGACACACAGTGATGCTGCTTCCAGGGGTTCTCCTCTCTACTCTCTCTTCTCTTTCCTCTCTCTTCTCTATCTCTCCTCTCGCCTCTCTCTTCTCTTTCCTCTCCTCTCTCTTCTCTCCCTTCTTTCCTTTCTCTACTCTATCCCTCCTCTCTCTTCTTCTCTCTCTTCTCCTCTCTTTCTAATTTCAAACGTTACTCTACTTCTGATGCTGAGCGTTTGCACCCAGAAGGTTGTTACCGTGGCAACAGAGCACACTGTGGGATGAGGCGACTGATTGTGTATCCTCCATGCAAGGAGGGAGAGAAAGAGAGAGAGCGAGAGGAAGAGGGGAGGAGAGGAAAGAAACTCCCTGTACTATGGTGTTCTGAGAATGACTAGAAAAAACATCAACAAAGCACCTCACTCAGCAGTCTAAATATAGACTCTAGTAGAGCTCTAACAGGCCTGTGTCAACACAACATCAGAAAACCATTGCCTGCATATAAACATGAATGATTATAAACATGAAGTCAATAGAAACATCATCCAGCCATGAGGAGATCTTCTCTCAATGAGATGTGATCATGACAGCCGCAACAACAATCCTTTAACATGATGCACTGTTAATGTCATTCCACCAATGGGAGCTCTAGGATGGGCCCCATGGGAGGAGTCAGAGGATGATCATGTGACTCGATGGCCGCCGCTGCTGCTGCTTACCTCATAGCCCTTGAGGGAGGGCCCCACCAGCACCACAGGCCTCATGGATGGCACCACGTCGTAAGGGGGGACGTGTTCAGTCTGTAACAAAGTAACAAAGGAATCAGTGGAGCAGGGGGGAGGGGGCCTCTACTCAAAACCCATTGGATGAGAAGTCAGAGGGGAGGGACCTTTTACCTTCTCATCCAATGGGTTTTGAGAATGAGATGAGGAGAGAGGACGCAAGGAGTCAAGGAAATGCAATTGAGATTTTCCCACAGTAATAAAATGGGATCGATGCACACCACAGTATGGGATGTATGGATCATTGGGACAGCACAATCTGACTCAAATCTATTTCAAATGTTGTTGTTTTCTTTACCTTTATTTAACTAGGCAAGTCAGTGAGTGGGATGATAGATGGGAAGTTAGATGGGAAGGGATGTTAGAAGGGATGTTAGAGGGGATGTTAGAGGGGATGTTAGAGGGGATGATAGACGGGATGTTAGAAGGGATGTTAGAAGGGATGTTAGAGGGGATGTTAGAGGGGATGTTAGAGGGATGTTAGGCGGGATGTTAGATGGGATGATAGACGGGATGTTAGAGGGGATGTTAGAGGGGATGTTAGAGGGGATGTTAGATGGGATGTAGGATGGGATGTAGGATGGGATGTTAGAAGGGATGTAGGATGTGCACTGTACTATTGTAATGTAGACAGCTATAGTTGATGGAGACAGTTTGGTTTTACCATCACCCACTTACCACTTTTTGTTTCTGCTTTCCTGTGAAGTAAAACAAAACAGAATTGTCAATGTCTTGTAGTATTGTATTGTATCATAAGTCACCATAACTTGTCAGGTCAGAGACCTGATGATCCTGTGATGATCAGAATGTGATTCAACCGAGGATTATAACTGACACATGAAATAAACATATACCCTTTAGATTCATCATCAAACATATAAACATGATCCTAATATCCTATGAGGCATATTCACAAAGTCACATGACTGAAGTTCAGGGGGGGTCAAAGTCTTGTCGATGGGTTCACCCTGTGGTAAGCCAAGTCTCAGAGCGCCTGCAGTCCTCAACTGGAGGAAGAGGATGGGAGAATACACTATATATATATACACTCTATGGATCCACAACCCAGCAGGCAAAAGTTGGTATGGGATGTTATAATGGCATCATATTCTGGTTGTAAACTGGTATTCTGATAACTGGATTTCTGTAAACTTTCATACTTGGTATCTGTTCAGATTACAACCAGTTAAAGACGTCTTTCTCTGATTGCTAAAAAGTCGTCCAAAAAAACGTCCTTTTACAACCATAATACAACTTGACCATGATGTCACAAAAAGACGTCACAATGACGTTGTTGCAACCAGTTTTGCCCGCTGGGAATCATTTATCTTAGGTTCTATGGAGGCTCTACGTCTCATGTTGCCTTGACAAAATTGTCTAGTTCTTCTCTAACCTAGCGGAGGGCCAGTAGGGGCGGACAACGTCCCCCCATCATGTCTAAGAGGCTCTCACCTGCAGAAGAGATAAGGGGTCTGATCGAGGCGGACACCTCATCCTCTACACTTGAGGAAGAATTGCCTCCAGACTTACTGGAAAAGACAAGAGGGAGATAAAAAGAAACACAAGAATCACAGAATTAATGTGGCGAACGGCGACGGGGTTCTAAATGCAGAATCCAGGCCTTATAGGGTGAATGAAGGACTCGAGGTGAGCCTCCCAACTCATCCCAAGTCTAGTCCTCTCATTACGCTGAATTAGTGTTAAAACTGAACAGGCCTAGTGCAGCGAATGGCTCTGAAGGCTAGTACACACACGAGACAAACCACTGGTGACGGGAGCTTCCAGAGCGATTAAACACAGAGCAGCTAGGTCGCTAGAAGAACCAAAGCATTACTGATTATTAAGGTCAGAGACCTTATAAATATTTAGGTTGTTCTATTCTGGATATGGATGGAGAGAAATGTAATTATTCTAAATGATCTGTAACACTTCCTATGAGTATCCTCTTTATAACACATCATAAGCACATTTATAACCAAATGAGTTGTACTAATTTGACTAATTTGTCATAACCGAATCAGTTTTACTAAACTGAACATAGCACTGCTGGCCCCTTCCTAACCCCCTTCCCTGGGTAACAAGGTCTCTGACTGAGCGAGAGAGGACTGGTGATGGGCTGCCTTACCCTTGGACTCGCCCTCTCTTCTGTTCCTGCTGGATGCGGATGTTCTCTAGCTTTAGGGGACTGGGGATGAAGCCGATCTCACAGCCCTCCTTGACCAGCCGGCCGATCCACCAGTCGTTGTTGAACTTCTGGATGGGTTGGGGGTGTGGTTGAAAAATCAGTTTCAGTATGTTTAAACAGGCAGTCCAATTCTGATTTTTTTTCATCACTAATTTGTCTTTTGACCAATCCGATCAGTTCTGAAAAAGATCTGATGTGAAAGATCTGATGTGATTGGTCAAAAGACCAATTAGTGGAAGAAAAGATCAGATTTGGGCTGCCTATCTAAATGCAGCCAAAATGGCATGAACATAAGGAAATAAGCAGTTTTATCTAGTTTGAACAGACAGTGAGTGTGTTTCAGAACACAGGTACTAAATTCAGTGTATATGCCTTGCTGTTGTCATGACTGTCCACGAGAATCCAAATAGGTCAGACCCCCTCTCATCCGCAGTGGGCGGGAGGAAAGAACTAGACGGGATTAACAACTCAAGTCCTGTTTTAAAGATTTAGGTCTCCCTCTCCAAATTCACCATAGGGTTGTGCTTTGTCTCAACAGACCTTTTTCCCGCTGAAATTCTAACATGTGCAAAAGCAACTACTGGAACAATATTTCTAACATAGAACGTGGGGAATGGTCAGAGGTGATATATAGAACACTAATGTCATTTTGTTTGTTATTTTGTGATGTCATTAAAAATGTTAGAAAGGAAATACTGTAACTTGGAAAGTAAACCCACGACATGTATGAAGTTTCCATAATATGCGTTGTGCATGTAATATAAAAAATGATACGTGTTTTTGTTAAGAGAGGGATGTGATTCAAGAAGCTATATGAGATCATTGTTTTACACAACTTTGTACAAATGACAAGTAATGCCCCCGAGTGAGGTCAGAGAGCGGGTCAGCATGACGGAACCACCCCTTTCGCAACAAACTATATAAATGAACATAATAGACCAGAAAAGCGTCAAGCTGCAGCTTTACGTTTAAAGTGGTTTGAACTGTGACTATCAACACAAGGTAGAGACGATAGTCACCTCCTGGACAATCACTGGTACGGTTGATTAGCTGTCCTAAGTAAAGTGTCTTCGAAAGCGAATTTAAGTAGGACCATTATACTACTCTGCTCAAACCATCATATTATGCTACTCTCATCACCCCAATGGGAACCATCGACATGGCTGGCTAGCCTATCTTCAAAGAAGCATCTTCAATATCGAATGTAAGGAAAATAAACTGTGTAGTTCTGTGCAGGACTGCACGACAAGTCACCGGATACCAGACAACTACAAAGAAGAACAACAGTAGAAGACTTGTTGGAACCCTTTTGGAAAATCAGAGCCTTAAAAGCATGTCACAAAAAGGCCCAACTCCTTTTGCAAGTCGACCATGTCCACCGAGAGATCCAGCAAACCAAGCAGGCGGCGGGTCATGTGCAAAGCATATGGTTACTGTAAGTAAGAGTAGTTTCTGAAAGTACCAATGTTAAGTGTCTCTGTCCCCCCCTCTCCCTCCATCTCTTTTGGAACAAGCAGCCACGTTGTTGTCATTCCGCTAGGGACCTGTTTTGAGCGTATTAGGTTTCCAGTCAATAACCGATGCAAAGTGTGTATGTTTATCCTGTGTTCTCATTTAATTAGCTAGTAAATAAATAATTTAACCAATTTGTGTAGTACTGAATCATAAGTTAGGCTGGGCTTTTTGCAGATGCATGGAGGTTACGACTGTTCAGAATGATGATATGATACGAGGTTATGATTAATAAGTTCATTGTTTATAGATGTGATAGGTAAAGACCTTCAGTGTTTAATTCGGTAAATGGAAACTCTTTAAAGAACCGCTCTCGTGGTGCCCCAGATCCTAATGAGTTAATTGTTACATGACTAATTTCATCAGATAACAATTAAACATAGTTAGGTAATTAGATAAATGTCTTCAGATTAATGTTAAAGTCAAGTCACAACACTGTTGTAATAGTGGTTGATAACGGCCCTGGGTCAAATGCATATCAAATTCAGGAGGCTGGTGGCACCTTAATTGGGGAGGACAGGCTCATGATAATGGCTGGAGTGAAATGAGAGGTATGGTATGAAATACATCAATCACATGGTTTCCAGGTGTTTTATACCATTCCATTTGCAATTATTCTGAGCCGTCCTCCCCTCAACAGCCTCCACTGATTCTGATTGCTATGCTTAATCTAGCTTGTCTGGTAAAATGGTATAGTCCGAAAACTGCACACTCTGACCTAAATCATTTGACATTGAAAAGTACTTCACAAATGTATTTTATCAAAATCTGGTTGATCGTGTGCCACAGTTCAACCTTGCCTCTTGTGACAAAAAAACATTACCTCCTTTATGTGAAGGAAGTCCTTAGCATCGAATGAGATGGCGGTTGCTGGCACCGGCACGTCCTCGTCCAATGCTCCACAGTAGCTGACGTTGGTCTTCACAGCAAAGGCCACGGCTTTAGCCTTTGGGAGAGAGAGAGGGACAAGGGTCAGTCAGAGAGCCGCAAAGTATGAACTTCAGTTCACATGAACAAACTATGGCTTACAAGGCTTAATAAAGCCTTCATAAACCCTTTATAATGCCTACATTTATAAGCAAATGTCATACAATATAAGGGTGCTATAACAGATCCTTACATCTGCTTCTTTGCCAATTGTGGCATAACCCTTCTACCATCCGTACAGTCTTCTTGCTGCACAAGTCCAGGTACTACCCTCATATTTCACTTAAAACTTTAAAAAAATGTTTTATCCTTACTGAACACAACCTAGTGAGGTATCTCTCTCTCTGGGTCTCACCTTGGCTCTCTCCAGCTGCACGGTGGCCTGCTGCTCCTTCTGCTCTCGGGTCTGGGCCGGGGCCTGGGTCCCCGGGCCCCCTTGGCTCGGGCTCTGGCCCTGGACCTGCCCCGGCACCTCCCGCTCCTCCTCCAGAGAGACATCTGAGTCCGATGGTCTGCTTGTGTAGGAATCAGCTGAGCCCTGAAATACAACAGGACAGGGACAGACAGGAAGACAGCAGCTGTCACTATGATCACACAGCCAGCGTCACCGTCACCAGGACGTCACCAGGTGGAGGAGGTTGTAGGATGACGTTCTATGGTACCCATAATGCTCTGTAACTGTATCCAGTTCATCTTACTAAACAGAGGTGAGGTGATTTGGAATTGATTGATAGATTTTTTTTTAAATGGGGGGGCATTTTCTACTCTTCTCACCCACGTACTAAAGGTCACTTTTGAGACTTTTTTCAGTGAGAACTTGAAACTGCCCATGGAGGTTATAGTTTCAAATGATTTGGAAGACTATTTCAAAGAATGGCAGCTGAGTACAAATACCACTATTTAATACCACTATTACATCTAAAAAGAACAACGTCAGTTTCACTCCTTCTAGTAGAATAGTTACGGTTATCCTGGACTAAGTTAAAGTAGTTAAATAGGTACCTGGGGACAATACTGTTGGGTCTGTGGACAAACTGATGTACGAGACTCACTTTAATCTGAGAGACTCTCTCCTCCACTTTGACCTATCGGAGGCCTTCAAAGTGGGAATGGTCAAGATGAGTACGTGCTGGAAGTTTCAGAATAATCCTGACTAATATATTCTGAGATGACTGCAGTTTATTTTTAATTATCTTGGGGGCACTATTGTACCAGGAAGAGCATGTCTTGTGATGAGCTAGCACTGCCTGAGACTTGATTGCCCAGATGTTTGATTACCACCAGTTACACATGACCACCAGTTGGTTACACATGACCACTGGTTACACATGACCACTGGTTACACATGACCACCAGTTACACATGACCACCGGTTACACATGACCACTGGTTACACATGACCACTGGTTACACATGACCACCAGTTGGTTACACATGACCACCAGTTGGTTACACATGACCACCAGTTGGTTACACATGACCACTGGTTACACATGACCACTGGTTACACATGACCACTGGTTACACATGACCACCAGTTGTTACACATGACCACTGGTTACACATGACCACTGGTTGGTTACACATGACCACCAGTTGGTTACACATGACCACTGGTTACACATGACCACCGGTTGGTTACACATGACCACTGGTTACACATGACCAACAGTTGGTTACACATGACCACTGGTTACACATGACCACCAGTTGGTTACACATGACCACTGGTTGGTTACACATGACCACTGGTTACACAGACCACCAGTTGGTTACACATGACCACCAGTTGGTTACATGACCACTGGTTACACATGACCACTGGTTACACATGACCAACAGTTGGTTACACATGACCACTGTTGGTTACACATGACCACTGGTTACACATGACCACTTGGTTACACATGACCACAGTTGGTTACACATGACCACTGGTTACACATGACCACCAGTTGGTTACACATGACCACTGGTTACACATGACCACCAGTTGGTTACACATGACCACCAGTTGGTTACACATGACCACCAGTTGGTTACACATGACCACTGGTTACACATGACCACTGGTTACACATTACCACCAGTTGGTTACACATGACCACCAGTTGGTTACACATGACCACCAGTTGGTTACACATGACCACCAGTTGGTTACACATGACCACCAGTTGGTTACACATGACCACCAGTTGGTTACACATGACCACCAGTTGGTTACACATGACCACCAGTTGGTTACACATGACCACCAGTTGGTTACACATGACCACCAGTTGGTTACACATGACCACTGGTTACACATGACCACTTGGTTACACATGACCACTGGTTACACATGACCACTGGTTACACATTACCACCAGTTGGTTACACATGACCACCAGTTACGCTCATATGTGAGCAGTGGCCCATAGGTAGCCGGACTGACCAGGAAGGGAAAGGGGGAGTCAGTTGTTCAACTGAATGCATTCAAATGTGTCTTCTGCATTTAACCCAACCCCTCTGAATCAGAGAGGTGCGGGGGGCTGCCATAATCGACAGCCACATCTTTCGGCGCCAAGGAACAGTGGGTTAACTGCCTTGTTCAAGGGCAGAACGACAGATTTGTACCCTGTCAGCTCTGGGATTCGATCCAGCAACCTTTCGGTTACTGGCCCAACGTTCTAACCACAAGGCAAACTGTCCCAGAAGGTTGGCTGTGACTGGAGCGTGAGTTAAAGTATTGACCCAAGCCTTGGCCTTAGGAGAACAGAGAGTGAATCTACTAAAGATAATCCAATTGGGGAACAACATTAACTCAAGTGTGTGTGTGTGTGTGTGTGTGTGTGTGTGTGTGTGTGTGTGTGTGTGTGTGTGTGTGTGTGTTTAGTGTGTGTGAAAGTCTTTAGGAACGCAGTCTGCTAAAATCCACAGACGCTAGTCATAGTACAGCACTTTTTACAACAGACAAGCTATTTCTTGGGCTTACTTCAGCACGGGCTCTATTGAATTGTGTGGGCCAATCACTAAATGCCAGGTCTGGGAAACAAAAAACGAGGAGGAGGTTTGCTTATTTAGAAAAATAAGTGATTGCTCTGAAAAAAATAAAAAATAAATCTTGAGTCAACGCTAAAACGCTATTAAGAAACAGATGTTGATATAAATTCATAATCACATTAAGGTTCTGTGATGAAAGTACTATGAGCCTAATTATTAATCACAATCTTTAAATGTTTTTTACCGGGTGTAACCTTTATGGCACAAACACACGACACAAATCAACCTGCACGGCTCTTGTTCAAAGTATTTCTGTTAGTAATAGTAAAAGCTCCCTGTTTTCACACTGTCTTATAACGGTGTGCTATTTGTGAAGCACTCACAAGCACCCAACTGACATACAGTATATTATAAGAACACCCTGTTAGAACACCCCACACACACACACACACACACACACACACACACACACACACACACACACACACACACACACACACACACACACACACACACACACACACACACACACACACACACACACACACACACACACACACACACACACACACACACACACACACACACACACACACACACACACACACACACACACACACACACACACACACACACACACACACACACACACACACACACACACACACACACACACCAGCTCTTCAGTGTTTTTGTACACATTTACTACCACCCAGCTCTTCTAGTGTTTTTGTAAACATTTATTCTCATGCCCCCCTCAACAAATACTATGTTCCTTTATATATATTCATTATATATCTTAATAAATAATTATAGCCGGTTGCTGATCAGCCGATATATACAAAATGGATAACGGGGTATATGGGTAGTTAGATGGGTGCATTTTGGGGTACAGAATCTCTTCACGGCCATATTGTATGACTGCCGGGCTTCCAACGGAGCACTGACGTGACTCATGTCTATCTGACTCCAGTATATGACATCACAACGCACGCTCCTCTCTGTCCTCTCTGTCCTCAGCAGCAGAAATACAACACACTGCTGTTGCCGGGTGTAAAAATAGAAGCTTTGGCCCTTTAAACAAAGGCAGTAAATGCAGCAGGGCTATACCCTACATTTGGAGAGGCTGTGATATGAGGATACATTATACAATCATAACCTCACATTTGGAGAAACGGCCCTGTGATATAGGATACATTTACAATCTCTTCTCTCGCTATATAATGTTATCTCCATCTTTGTGCTCCTACGTGTGCTGTGCATTAAATGGGTGGCTACAGTGTACATTGTATAGCTATCATCAGCCATTGAAATGTGCTGATGATATGATGCAGCTATTCAGATGCATTGGGCTGATGCTGACAGACACATATTGCTACTTATTCTTATACACATCATCACTAATTACACTCTCACGACTGTGTGCGCGCACACACACACGTCTGACTCTGTCTTCTCCTTACATTGAACCCCCCACCCAGCGGAGACCGCGATCCTTCCATCTACAGCATGAGACCGTCAGCTTACCTACAGTAAGCCCTGTGTTTGTGTGTGCACCACAGCTGAGCCACCTCCATCGACAAACACAAACACACACGCTCAAACACACACACACACGATCTGAAGCTAAACCCCCCCACCACTTACCGCCTCCGAGTCTTCAAATCCATGCAGGTACAAATTGTCATACATGGAGGTCTGCTATTTCCAAAAGCACCTCTAGAAGAATAAAAGGAAGAGGGGGAAAAAAAACGAGAGAGCGGAGGAGGAGGCTGTAGTGGAGGAGGGGGAACAGGAGGAGGAGGAGGGAGCCACCACAGAACACAGGATGGATGGAGGGATGACGGTAAAAAATAAATCCCTCCTTTTTCGGCTGGAAGAGGAGAAGGGGTAATAGCAGTAGCAGAGCCAGCCTGTTTGGTTTCCCCTAGGCCTGCTTGGTTTCCCCTAGGCCTGCTTGTTTCCCCCTAGGCCTGCGTGGTTTCCCCTAGGCCTGCTTGGTCGATGGTTGTGCGTTAGCCCGAGCCTGGATGCTACTGGCTCACATTATAAAGCAGAGAGGCTCTCCCTAGAGGCAGCCCAATCCTGGCATTTCATCAGCCCTTCCAAACACACCGAACGGAGCAGCATAGAGAATCCTTCCTCAATATCAGCACCCGATGACAAAGCCAATGTGCAGCAAGTCGATTGGCTGTGCAGCAAGCCGATTGGCTGTTCTGCCCTCCACTCAGCTTGGACGCACACACACTCTCTCCTTGACTGAGGGAGTATAGGAAGAGGGGATGACAGCAGCATCATTCTCTCTCTCTACCCATCTCTCTATCTCCCTCCCCTCTTTCTCTCTATCCATCTATCTTGTTCTGTCCATCTCTCTGTCCCCTCCACTCTTTCTCTCTATCCATCTATTTCTCTATCCATCCATCTCTCTGTCCCCTTCTCTTTCTCTCTCTATCCATCTATTAAATTCAATTCAATGGGCTTTATTGGCATAGGAAACATGTGTTAACATTGCCAAAGCAAGTGAGGTAGATAATATACAAAAGTGAAATAAACAATAAACAATATCTTTCTCTCTCTCGCCTCCTCTTTCTCTCTCTCCATCTCTCTCCCCTCTTTCTCTCTATCATCCATCTTTCTCTCTCCCCTCATCTTTCTCTCTCTCCCCTCTTTCTCTCTATCATCCATCTTTCTCTCTCCCCTCATCTTTCTCTCTCTCCCCTCTTTCTCTCTATCATCCATCTTTCTCTCTCCCCTCATATTTTTCTCTCTCACCCTTTCTGTCTATCATCCATCTTTCTCTCTCCCCTCTCTCTCTCCCCTCATCTTTCTCTCTCTCCCCTCTTCTCTCTATCATCCATCTTTCTCTCTCCCCTCATCTTTCTCTATCCTCTTCTCTCTATCCATCTATCTCTCTCTCCCTTCTTTCTTTCTATCCATCTCTCTCCCTCTCTCTTCCAGTGTATAGGCTAAGCACCACAGATATAACCAGAATATAAAACAAAAGGAGCTGTATAGAGTATAATGGATAACCAGAATATAATTGACTTAGTCCAAAATGGTTTGCTGTACCACAATGTATTGCATGTTATAATTGTAAGCTTTCATTCTGATAGTCACATTATCATTTCGATGCTTATTTAAGTGTATGTGTTTCTAAAATAAACAAGGGGCAAAAGACAAATAAGAAAATAGCAGGTTCATAAAATCTACTGGACCTTCTTATGGAAAGACACACTAGTAGAAATAGTTGAAATAAAGACATTGGCCTGTAGATATATTTTGTACAGTATTTATATTACAAAAATATATATATGTAAGTGTATCTGCATAATAAGTTCATGAAATAATAACAAAATGATGAGTGCTGGCCAACCCTCCTCCTAGAGAGATAGGTACAGTAAGCTTTTGCTCCAGCCTTGATGAAACATCATTGTACTAATCAGCAGCTCATCAGCTCCTTGATTAGCTGAATCAGCTGTGTTAGGGTGGGGTTGGAGAAACAACCTGCATACTCTGTTGCTCTCTATCTCTCTAGAACAGGGGTGGGAAACTCCAGTCCTCGGGTCCTGATTGGTGTCACAGTTTTGCCCCAGCTAACACACCTGACTCTAATAATCACCTAAACATGATCTTCAGTTTAGAATGACATTTGATTAATCTGCTGTGTTTGCTAGGGATGGAGAAAAGGTGTGACACCAATCAGGCCCTGGAGGACTGGAGTTGCCCACCCCTGCTCTAGAAGGATCTGTCCTGGGGTTGCACAATGAAGGTGATTTGGTTGGTTTCCCCAGGTCAGCAACATATGGATGACTGAACGGTTGACTGGTTTTCCAGTGACTGTTCTCTGGCTGTTCCCTCATCCTGGTTAGATGTTAACTGCCTGCTGTAGTATGTCTCAAGGACCAATTCATGGTTCAATTAAACTGGGCTATGTAAAAGCACTACTCAGATGCTTCCAAGAAGTGTGTCCTTGTGTGAGTGTGTTTGTTTGTGACTGAATCTGTCTCTCTTGTCAGTGTGGGTTCTCATCCCAGAAAGTTGTGTTTCATCCCAGAACGTTGTCCACTCCCCTATGCCCTTGGTCACTCCCCATCACAGATCCGAGAAGACATGGCTAGGTGTAAGCTAGCAACAGCTCCAGCTAGTTTCACCTATCCAGTCCTATCAGATCTGTGAAGAGGTAGAGAATGAGGACATTGGGAAGGGATCATCTTTCTGGAATTGAACCCATCCCAGCCTACCTGTGGTATAGGGTGAAGTTGCCCCTTTACGCTGATCTTCAGTCAGTTTTCCATTTCCCCCACTAATGGTTAAGGATTGGGGGAGGGGATCCTAGATCTGTACCTAGGGAAACCCCAGGGGCCCTACCTGTCTGAGGATGAAGCTTGTGGAGGTGGTGCTGCCATCAGACCTCTTCAATCGGCTTCGCCTGGAGTAGGTCCCTCGGTTCACCTGTGTGGGATCAGACAAACAGCACAACCAACCAAGTCCTTCTCAAGGGGAATCAAGCTAAAGAACAACACAAACATGAACAGAAATAAACAACAATACATATTGGTACAGTAGACAGCAGTTGCTGATGGAATTGCTTTCCGTGTTACATCTTACCTATATTACATAGTTGTATTCTATTTTATTATATTCTGTTCTATAACTTGGTATGTGTACTCCGAGTCGGTATTCATGTCATAAGAATGAACTCCCCTCAAACATGACCACAAATTGGGGAAAACAGTATTTCCCATTGACCCCCAATGTAAAAGAGTCAACTTAGTCATACTTTTTTTGTTATACAGAAATAACAAAACAATCTGAAGAGCTGCTGTGTTGTTCAATGTACAAGTAACCAGGACAAAAATCCTGGCCTATGGTTTGTAATGCTCCCATGTATGGAAAACGAGCCTGCGAGAAGACCTCTGTGGCTTCAGGCTATTCACTGTGGAAGAGTGGGAAATTGTGGAGACCCAGTGTCCATGTAGACGACACGTGTGTGTGGATAACATTTCATCACAGGTAAGACATTTAACTTGTTTAGTAGTCCGTTTTTATCTCCACTCACTACTTGTAAATTTATAGTCCATTCATTTGTGTTGTTGGTCTTGGATAGCTTAATGTTCTGGTTGGTAGCTAGCTGGCACTCAGTCACATGGCTAATGTTAGCGACAAAGGACGATGCCTCAGGACTACCTGGCCTGATGACTCCTTGCTGTCCCCAGTCCACCTGGTCATGCTGCTGCTCCAGTTTCAACTGTTCTGCCTGTGGCTATGAAACCCTGACCTGTTCACCGAACGTGCTACATTGTCCCAGACCTGCTGTTTTCAACTCTCTCGCTCTACCGCACCTGCTGTTTCAACCTCTGAATGCCCGGCTATGAAAAGCCAAGTGACATTTACTCCTGATTTACTGACCTGTTGCACCCTCTACAACCACTGTGATTATTATTTGACCCTGCTAGTCATCTATGAACGTTTGAACATCTTGGAGAACAATCTGTTATAATCGCTACCCGGCACAACCAGAAGAGGACTGGCCACCCCTCAGAGCCTGGTTCCTCTCTAGGTTTCTTCCTAGGTTCCTGCCTTTCTAGGGAGTTTTTCCTAGCCACCGTGCTTCTACATCTGCATTGCTTGCTGTTTGGGGTTTTAGGCTCGGTTTCTGTATGTATCTGCTGATGTAAAAAGGGCTTTATAAATACATTTGATTGATGGATGAGGGAAGTTCTACAATATTAGGTTTTTCTAAGTAGTGAGAATGCTTCGGAGCAGGCAATGTTGAAAAGTAATCATTAGACATGTTGTACTTTTTTTAAATGTAGTTTTGTAATTGTTTAAAACAAACAGACAACAAGATAATTGTGTTTGAATAAGTCTAGTTTTTCCTGTGAACCAATGGGGTAACCAAGGTAACCATGGGTTGTTTTCCCCACTGGTGGCCGCAGCGTTCTATTTAATAGCAACTGGGAGTATCAATTAGTCTATCTATTCTATATATTGATGTCAGGACATTCCTGTCGCATTTGCCCTCTGTGATCCTGTCAGGCTATGGAAGACTATGTGTGTGTGTGTGCGTGTGTGTGTGTGTGTGTGCGCATGGGGCAGGGGGGTCTCAGTGTGAGAACTGTCAGAGCAGCCCGGTGACATCGCCCCCCATAGGGCAGACATGACACTGGCGGCAACATGACACCTACAGGCCAATCACAACCCCCCACTCTGTCTCTAGCCAGCCAATGTCATCCCAACATAGGAGATGTAACTTACTGTAGATCTGTAGTAGTACTAGTAATGTTATGTAGGCTAGCAATATGTCCACGATAACATTGAAATTCAAGGAAACATAATGATCTATAATGGTTGCAAAATTCTGGCAACTTCCCCAAAATCCTGGTTGGAGCATTCCTGGAATCAGGAGGGAAAATGCAAGAAATCCAAAAACCTCCAATCAGGATTTATGAAAACCCTGAGGATTTTGGGAAGATTTTCGGAAATGTTCAACCCTATCTATAATGAAGACTTTCACTGTTTCCGACTTTCATTAGCAAGTCTCTAAACGGGCCAAATATAGGCCCATCCTGAACCTCTAAGGGGCAGGTTAATTATCTAGCAGTGATTTGCTCCACTTATGGCTAAGTCTCCAGAGTTAGTAGCAATGTCACTATTAAAATATCAGAACCTACTTTTCCCATGAATCTACACCAAATAGGGCCATCTTAACTGGGTCACGTTAGTCACTGGGTGTCCCTTTGTCTTGTATTGCATTTGCTGCGGTGTGGCCATAATTAGGTGAAAACACTTGGTTAGAAATCACATAGGCTAGGGCAGGAAATAACACGTTACATGTTTCATAAAACCAGCAAATAAAATAGGGCATGTTGTCTGTTCAACATCATCTACCACATGTGACTTAGAGCACATGTATTACTTAGTCTAGTAATTACTAGGTGAAGCTAGGATATTTTGGATACTCTTCTTTGATTTAAAACAACATTCAGTAGCCTAGACACTAAATATTGAGATTGTATGATAAAACATTCCAAAACAGCATGAGGCACGGTGTGTAGTAAAACAAGGAATTCAAAAAGTGCCAAAGTTGTTTTGCTTGAAAACAAAACTGTTTGAGGAGAATAGTTACAGTAACTGTCTATCTTCTCCCGTTGGTGTGACCTACCTGAAAGCTGGTCGCTTGGATGCCCTCGCCGATCTTATTCCGAATGTAGATGTGTCGAGACTGCATTTCGGCCAGAACATCGGTCCAAATGGGTGGTTGCTGCCTCTCTGGCCCAGCCCAGTGGAAGTGTGGTGGAGTGTGGTGTACTTGCTCCAGCTTCAAGCCCCTGCAATATCCTCTTGTACTAGTCGAACAACTCGTCCTGCTCTTCACCTTGTGACAGGTGCTCACGGCGCGCGCGCACTGGCTGCAGCTGCTGCTTCGCGCCACTGCAACTCGCTCGAGCCTCTACAGCGGAAGTGAGAGGAGATGACTTTTCTTTACATCTTCACTGGAGAAAATATGGCTAGCAGCGTCTTTTGGGATTTAATCCCATTGTGCGCGTCAGTGGGTTTATTCTTGTGAAAAAAGTTGTACATTTTGTCACTAGGCTAATTATTATCGGTTTGCCGAAGGCATCTTCCTAAACAATTGACAATCCCTTGTCTGTTTCAGCCCCAAAGCGGCCCTGCCACTTGCTATAAAACTGAGAGATAGAGCTGTGGAATTGTATCCTAACCATGCTCAAAGTCATAGACAGCTTGTATGGATACAAGGACTGACAGTCCATCCATGAGATCAACATGATTGTTTTAAACATAGGCTATAAGTAGCCTAAACTGTTCCCCTGGCTTATTGCGCATCTATAGATGGGAGTGCCCGTAGTGCCAACGAGATTAACCTGAGTAGATATTGTTTACAAATGTCTGAGGATGACAAACAAACAATAGGCATAAAGACTCATAATACAACAATATATATTGTTTATGATAGTGTAGGTGCAGGCCTACTTAGCTTACTTGTACTAAAATCATTAGCCATGTAATTCTTAATCAATGTCAATATCAATAGAACATCGTTCAGATTGTGCATTTAAACATCTATTTTTGTTTAATGTAGGTCTATAATGGTATTGTAGAAATGTAATGCCTGAATTATTTTTCCTGTTACAAAATCATATCCTTGAATCCAATGTATTTCACTCCTATGTTGATCCATCTATTGACTCAGATAGAGCACTGGATCAGGGCCTAGTCTGGTGTTTGCCCTGGGAGACGTTGCCCTGGGAGATATTGCCCTGGGAGACGTTGCCCTGGGAGACATTGCCCTGGGAGATGTTGCCTAGGGAGATTTCCTTTTTTAGTCTGTTAGCTTATTTCTTATTTGGCAGTTGCTGTGAAGGTTTGGAGAGAAGGTTTTCTTTCTTAAATTTACCCCCAATATTGGTGATTTAGGCCAAACCTTTCTGCCAGAAGAGGGCAGTATTACAAAAGCTCTTAAATGCCATGCTAAATGTATTGTTTGACGACTGTGACAATGGGAACCATACTCAGTAGATGGCAGTAGAGTATCTAATAATGCTTTTGGTTTATTGCAAGGCTGAAAATGACTGTTTGTTATAAACACTAAGATCTGAGGAAAATGGGTTTATCTTTGTTTTGTCCAGTAATGGAGTAATTAATGGAGTGGTGGAGTAAGATGGAGTAAAATTGAGCCGACAGGTAGGGCAGCCGTGATTTTAGTTCCTAGGCAACTTTGCAGTTGATGAAACAGCCTACAGGGAGAAGAGAGTGCCCTGGAAGTGTGGTGCCAGGAAAATAACCTCTCACCCGACGTCAACAAAACAAAGGAGCTGATCGTGGACTTCAGGAAACAGCAGAGGGAGCACCCCCGTATCCACATCGACGGGGCCGCAGTGGAGAAGGTGGAAAGCTTCAAGTTCCTCTGCGTACACATCACTGACAAACTGAAATGGTCCGCCCACACAAACAGTGTGGGGAAGAAAGCGCAACAGCGCCTCTTCAACCTCAGGAGGCTCAGCCTCTTCAACCTCAGTTTGGCTTGACACCTAAAACCCTCACGAACTTTGACAGCTGCACAATTGAGAGCATCCTGTCAGGCTGTATCACAGCCTGGTACGGCAACTGCACTGCCCGCAACCGCAGGGCTCTCCAGAGGGTGGTGCGGTCTGTCCAACGACATCACCGGGGGGGCAAACTACCTGCCCTCCAGGACACCTACAGCACTCAATGTCACAGTAAGGCCAAAACAATAATGAAGGACAACAACCACCCGAGCCACTGCCTGTTCACCCCGCTATCATCCAGAAGGTGAGGTCAGTACAGGTGCATCAAAGCTAGGGCCGAGAGACTGAAAAATATCTTCTATCTGAAGGCCATCAGACTGTTAAATAGCCATCACTAGCACATTAGAGGCTGCTGCCCTATACACATAGATTTGAACTCACTGGCCTCTTTAATAATGCAACACTAGTCACTTAATGTTTACATATTTTGCATGACTCATCTCATATGTATATACTGTATTGTATTGTATTCTACTGTATCTTAGTCTATGTATTACTCATCTCATATGTATATACTGTATTGTATTCTATTCTACTGTATCTTAGTCTATGTATTACTCATCTCATATGTATATACTGTATTGTATTCTATTCTACTGTATCTTAGTCTATGCCGCTCTGACATTGCTCGTCTAAATATTTATATATTCTTAATTCCATTCCTTTACTTTAGATTTGTGTGTATTGTGTGTATTGTTGTGAAATGGTAAGATATTACTTGCTAGATATTACTGCACTGCCGGAGCTAGAAATGCAAGCATTTTGCTATACCCGCAATAACATCTGCTAAACACATGTATGTGACCAATAACATCTGCTAAACACATGTATGTGACAAATAACATCTGCTAAACACATGTATGTGACCAATAACATCTGCTAAACACATGTATGTGACCAATAACATCTGCTAAACACATGTATGTGACCAATAACATCTGCTAAACACATGTATGTGACCAATAACATCTGCTAAACACATGTATGTGACCAATAACATCTGCTAAACACATGTATGTGACCAATAACATCTGCTAAACACATGTATGTGACCAATAACATCTGCTAAACACATGTATGTGACCAATAACATCTGCTAAACACATGTATGTGACCAATAACATCTGCTAAACACATGTATGTGACCAATAACATTTGATTTGAGATTAATTAACTTTTGTCAGGTAAGCTGGCAAAGTAGGCCAATGTATCACAGTGTAATATGACTGTCTGAACTTCCAGCCTATGGCTTAAGTCTGCCACCATAGAAATAGGATCAATGCACTCCCCTTTGACAGGGTGACTCTTTTCTTTCTCTGTAGAAGAACACAATTAAATCATTTATCAGAGGAGGTGTGATAACCAAGATCTTCAATTTCAACAGCCTTACCCCACCCCTTTGCTTGGTAAGATGAGCGATGGGCTAGAGAATCTGATTGTCCCTTCAAAGGGGCAATCTCCAATTCAAACAATAACAAAGCGCCACCCTGCCACTATTTTGGGGAAAAAAAGCCTAGGGATGGAGCTGGATAAATGTAACCACTCTCAAATTCATAGACAGAGCTACTTAATATAATGTTTACATACCCTACATTATTCATCTCATATGTATATGTATATACTGTACTCTATATCATCTACTGCATCTTGCCATCTTTATGTAATACATGTATCACTAGCCACTTTAAACTATGCCACTTTATATTTATATACCCTACATTACTCATCTCATATGTAAATACTGTACTCTATACCATCTACTGCATCTTGCCTATGCCGTTCTGTACCATCACTCATTCATATATCTTTATGTACATATTCTTTATCCCTTTACACTTGTGTATAAGGTAGTAGTTGTGGAATTGTTAGGTTAGATTACTCGTTGGTTATTACTGCATTGTCGGAACTAGAAGCACAAGCATTTCGCTACACTCGCATTAACATCTGCTAACCATGTGTATGTGACAAATACATTTGATTTGATTTGATTTGAGCTATGAATGCAAGGACTGACTCCATAATATCAAAGTTATAGTAAAAAAAAAAATACAGTGCTTGTTTGTTTGTTGTTTACAAACAAAGGAGTAAAACATGTTTATATTTTTGGTTCTGGGGGGGTTAGACAGTTGAACAAAGCTCATGAGACGTTTGTTTATAGGTTATATTTATAGGTTTATAGGTTATATTCCTGAAGAATCATGGCTAATATATAAATAATTTACAAGTCTAAAAATGTATGTAGCATTCATAGATCCTTTAACAGAGTGTGTCAGGGTGAGTAGAGATGACAGGTCTAGTCCATGTCTTATTTAATGTGATGGTGACTGGGTTTGTATTTATATTCACACAGTTGGGTGTTTGTCAGAGGGGGACGGTAGCTGAACTTGGTCTGCCTTTCACTGACTGGGGAGAGGGGTTTCGCTATGGACTGCTGGTGCAATGTCTGCATTCCATAGAGTGACTCTCTTACTCTAAAAGGCCCAACAAAGACTGACTTTATTATAAAATTCCTGCTTGTTTCAGAGGGGCCATTTTTGTCTTGACAGTATTATTCACATGAATTCTGAGAAGAAGCTATGTTTGATCCTGCTCTCACTGTCTGGGACAGTTGAAAATAGTCAAAGAAAGAGGAATTGGAAGAGAATTGTGTTAGGTGTAGGCTATAAAGTTGTGTTGTTATGTGTAGGCTATAAAGTTGTGTTGTTATGTGTAGGCTATAAAGTTGTGTTGTTATGTATAGGCTATAAGGTTGTGTTGTTATGTATAGGGTATAGGTTGTGTTGTTATGTGTAGGCTATAAGGTTGTGTTGTTATGTGTAGGCTATAAAGTTGTGTTGTTATGTGTAGGCTATAAAGTTGTGTTGTTATGTGTAGGCTATAAGGTTGTGTTGTTATGTATAGGGTATAAAGTTGTGTTAGGTGTAGGCTTTAAGGTTGTGTTGTTATGTATAGGCTATAAAGTTGTGTTAGGTGTAGGCTATAATGTTGTGTTGTTATGTATAGGCTATAAGGTTGTGTTGTTATGTGTAGGCTATAAGGTTGTGTTGTTATGTGTAGGCTATAAGGTTGTGTTGTTATGTGTAGGCTATAAGGTTGTGTTGTTATGTGTAGGCTATAAAGTTGTGTTAGGTGTAGGCTATAAGGTTGTGTTGTTATGTATAGGCTATAAAGTTGTGTTATGTATAGGCTATAAAGTTGTGTTAGGTGTAGGCTATAAGGTTGTGTTGTTATGTATAGGCTATAAAGTTGTGTTAGGTGTAGGCTATAAGGTTGTGTTGTTATGTGTAGGCTATAAGGTTGTGTTGTTATGTGTAGGCTATAAAGTTGTGTTGTTATGTGTAGGCTATAAAGTTGTGTTAGGTGTAGGCTATAAGGTTGTGTTGTTATGTGTAGGCTATAAAGTTGTGTTGTTATGTGTAGGCTATAAGGTTGTGTTGTTATGTGTAGGCTATAAGGTTGTGTTGTTATGTGTAGGCTATAAAGTTGTGTTGTTATGTGTAGGCTATAAGGTTGTGTTGTTATGTGTAGGCTATAAGGTTGTGTTGTTATGTGTAGGCTATAAAGTTGTGTTGTTATGTGTAGGCTATAAGGTTGTGTTGTTATGTGTAGGCTATAAGGTTGTGTTGTTATGTGTAGGGTATAAGGTTGTGTTGTTATGTGTAGGCTATAAGGTTGTGTTGTTATGTGTAGGCTATAAAGTTGTGTTGTTATGTGTAGGCTATAAAGTTGTGTTGTTATGTGTAGGCTATAAGGTTGTGTTGTTATGTGTAGGCTATAAGGTTGTGTTGTTATGTGTAGGGTATAAGGTTGTGTTGTTATGTGTAGTCTATAAGGTTGTGTTGTTATGTGTAGGCTATAAAGTTGTGTTGTTATGTGTAGGCTATAAGGTTGTGTTGTTATGTGTAGGGTATAAGGTTGTGTTGTTATGTGTAGGGTATAAGGTTGTGTTGTTATGTGTAGGCTATAAGGTTGTGTTGTTATGTGTAGGCTATAAAGTTGTGTTGTTATGTGTAGGCTATAAAGTTGTGTTGTTATGTGTAGGCTATAAGGTTGTGTTGTTATGTGTAGGCTATAAAGTTGTGTTGTTATGTGTAGGCTATAAGGTTGTGTTGTTATGTGTAGGGTATAAGGTTGTGTTGTTATGTGTAGGGTATAAGGTTGTGTTGTTATGTGTAGGCTATAAGGTTGTGTTGTTATGTGTAGGCTATAAAGTTGTGTTGTTATGTGTAGGCTATAAAGTTGTGTTGTTATGTGTAGGCTATAAGGTTGTGTTGTTATGTGTAGGCTATAAGGTTGTGTTGTTATGTATAGGGTATAAAGTTGTGTTAGGTGTAGGCTTTAAGGTTGTGTTGTTATGTATAGGCTATAAAGTTGTGGGTGTAGGCTATAATGTTGTGTTGTTATGTATAGGCTATAAGGTTGTGTTGTTATGTGTAGGCTATAAGGTTGTGTTGTTATGTGTAGGCTATAAGGTTGTGTTGTTATGTGTAGGCTATAAAGTTGTGTTAGGTGTAGGCTATAAGGTTGTGTTGTTATGTATAGGCTATAAAGTTGTGTTAGGTGTAGGCTATAAGGTTGTGTTGTTATGTGTAGGCTATAAAGTTGTGTTGTTAGTGTAGGCTATAAGGTTGTGTTGTTATGTGTGTAGGCTATAAAGTTGTGTTGTTATGTGTAGGCTATAAGGTTGTGTTGTTATGTGTAGGCTATAAAGTTGTGTTGTTATGTGTAGGCTATAAGGTTGTGTTGTTATGTGTAGGCTATAAAGGTGTTGTTATGTGTAGGCTATAAGGTTGTGTTGTTATGTGTAGGCTATAAGGTTGTGTTGTTATGTGTAGGCTATAAAGGTTGTGTTGTTATGTGTAGGCTATAAGGTTGTGTTGTTATGTGTAGGCTATAAAGGTTGTGTTGTTATGTGTAGGCTATATAAGGCTATAAGGTTGTGTTGTTATGTGTAGGCTATAAGGTTGTGTTGTTATGTGTAGGCTATAAAGTTGTGTTGTTATGTGTAGGCTATAAGGTTGTGTTGTTATGTGTAGGCTATAAGGTTGTGTTGTTATGTGTAGGCTATAAAGTTGTGTTGTTATGTGTAGGCTATAAGGTTGTGTTGTTATGTGTAGGCTATAAGGTTGTGTTGTTATGTGTAGGCTATAAAGTTGTGTTGTTATGTGTAGGCTATAAGGTTGTGTTGTTATGTGTAGGCTATAAGGTTGTGTTGTTATGTGTAGGCTATAAAGTTGTGTTGTTATGTGTAGGCTATAAAGTTGTGTTGTTATGTGTAGGCTATAAGGTTGTGTTGTTATGTGTAGGCCATACAGTTGTGTTGTTATGTGTAGGCTATAAAGTTGTGTTGTTATGTATAGGCTATAAAGTTGTGTTGTTATGTGTAGGCTATAAGGTTGTGTTGTTATGTATAGGCTATAAAGTTGTGTTGTTATGTGTAGGCTATAAAGTTGTGTTGCTATTTGTAGGCTATAAAGCCTGGCATGGCTTCACATACTGTATATACTGTAGAAAATGCATGTTGTGTTTTACCAAGCAACCATTTTGTGCTCTAGATTAAAGCTAATCAAACCGAGTGAAGAAATCTATCCCTTTACTCTCAGAAAAGTCCCAAAAACTGGAGTTTTCATGACGACATCAAGACATCCGTTGAAAGACATCATTTTCTGTCTTTTGTCAGAAGGAAACAAACAGCCAGATTTGAGTCCCTTTACACCTTTAGGGTATCAAACTCATTCCACGCGAGTGTCTGCGGGTTCTCACTCTTTCCTTGTACTTAATTGGTCAATGAAGGTCACTGATTGGTTAGGAACTCCCCTCACCTGGTTGTCTAGGTTTTAATTGGACACAGATTGAACGTGACCAGCAGACACTCGGCCTTCCATGGGATGAGTTTGACACTCCTGAGTCTACACTTTTAGGGTGCCATTTCTATTAGGCTGTGTGAGCCCTCCGTTCTCCTCAACACTGAACCTCACACTCTGACCAGATAAGTAAAGGGCCAAAACCAATCTGTCTTAGACTGGAGGTCTGCCTGTGGATGGTCTGATCTAATCATCTCAGTGAGAGAAAAAAGTTCCGTTGGCTTCAGTCCCTGCATCAGTCACAGTGTGCTGCTGTGACAATGTGAGGAGGAACACAAAAGCAGTGCTTTGTCCAGTCTATTAGGAGCTCAGACTGTATCCCTCCACCTCTCAAGAGCACTATGCAGGGACTTTGCCAGATAAATTGGCCTACTTTGCCAGATGATGATAAGAGGTGTGATTGGTGTGCCTGGTGTGTTACTATACAAGCTAGTCATATCCACTGACCCCAGGAAGAGTAGCTGCTGCTTTTGCAACAGCTAATGGGGATCCTAATAAAATACCAAATACCAAAGGTTCTAGGAATGACAGAGTGATCCAGAGGTGAAAGGAGTTGGGTTATTAGTAGAGTTGGTGAAGTATAAGAGACTTGAGTAGTGTGTGTGTGTGTGTGTGTGTGTGTGTGTGTGTGTGTGTGTGTGTGTGTGTGTGTGTGTGTGTGTGTGTGTGTGTGTGTGTGTGTGTGTGTGTGTGTGTGTGTGTGTGTGTGTGTGTGTGTGTATCTGGAGCCATGATCTTTGTTGTAAGAGGATGTCTTAGATTCAGGAGAGAATAGAGAATAGAGAATGGAGACAAAGGTCTGATTGAAAGAGCCCTTCTTCATTTCTTAAGTAGAAAAATGTAATTAACTACGGCCTACGTCTATCTCCCTGACAATGAGGCTTCTGTCCCATCCAGACACATATCCGTCTGAAATATAAATAGTCAAATGAAGTCTTCTCTCTGAACCTCTGCTGTAAATAGTCAAATGAAGTCTTCTCTCTGAACCTCTGCTGTAAATAGTCAAATGAAGTCTTCTCTCTGAACCTCTGCTGTAAATAGTCAAATGAAGTCTTCTCTCTGAACCTCTGCTGTAAATAGTCAAATGAAGTCTTCTCTCTGAACCTTTGCTGTAAATAGTCAAATGAAGTCTTCTCTCTGAACCTCTGCTGTAAATAGTCAAATGAAGTCTTCTCTCTGAACCTCTGCTGTAAATAGTCAAATGAAGTCTTCTCTCTGAACCTCTGCTGTAAATAGTCAAATGAAGTCTTCTCTCTGAACCTCTGCTGTAAATAGTCAAATGAAGTCTTCTCTCTGAACCTCTGCTGTAAATAGTCAAATGAAGTCTTCTCTCTGAACCTCTGCTGTTACTGTCTTTTTGCTCACCTTTTGATTTCATAACTTTTTAGGTTTATGATCCAATCCAACATGACAGCTGCCCAAGATCACATCAAACCCCCCCTCTCTCTTTTCCCCAGATACTGATAAGAGTGAAACAGCTAGTCTGGCCTCAGTTACCTTAAAAAACAGATACAAATTCACATTCAATTAAATGAAATGCACATATCGGTAAGCTGCTGGAAAGCAAACCCACATTAGAGGTCAGCCTCGCCATTCTCCATTTTTTAAGCCTTTTAAAGTCATTAACTGAATTTGATCTCAAATCATACGTTAGCGCCTAATAAAATTACATGGAATATGTGATTAGCTGAGAAATCCCCTAGAACAAAAAGAAACCTTCAAGTGATTTAACATGGTCGTTGTTATTGTGCGAGGGGGGATAGCACCCTCTCTCCACTATTCACATAATTGTCTGGGAGCCACAGGAGGTTGGTGGCACCATAATTGGGGAGGATGGGCTCGTGGTAATGACTGGAGCGGAATCAGTGGAATGGTATTAAATACATCAAACACATGGTTTCCATGGTTTCCAGGTGTTTGATGCCATTCCATTTATTCCTTTCCTGTCTTTATTGTGAGCCATTCTACCCTCAGCAGCCTCCTGTGCTGGGAGCATTATGTCTTCCCATGTTAAGAGAACGTTTGATCAGACACATTCCTAACAAGCGGATGCTGAGTCGTGGATTACTCAACTTTCAAGTGAAGGATTAATCTGTTTTTGTTCTCCTTTTTAGAGTCTTTCGGTGAGGTTATTGGAGTCATGGTGCCAACATGTTAACACATGCAATAGCCAAAGTGTCAGCTGTTTTGTCAATTGTAACTAGTCTGTACAATTGAGAGCACAGATCAAAGCACAGGTGGAAATCTGTGCCACGACATAAATTAAACATTTGTTCTGTTCACTCAGCCATGATAGACTAGGCAACACCTCTCTGATTCAGAGGGTTAAATGCGGAAGACACATTTCGGTTGAATGCATTCAATTGTGCAACTGACTAGGTATCTCCTTTCTCGTTCCCTGGCAGTGTGGTGTACTCTCAGTCAGGTGAGTGGGTCAACCTTGACATAGAATAGAACAGAATAGAATATTACTTTACTGTCCACTGGTTAGAACGCAGTTCATCTTCTGCCTTTCCCAATAATCCCAGGATTCACACGTTGAGAGGCACGTTGAGAAGGCACATTGAGAGGCACGTTGAGAGGTACGTTGAGAGGCACGTTGAGAGGCACGTTGAGAGGCACGTTGAGAGGCACGTTGAGAAGCACGTTGAGAGGCACGTTGAGAGGCACGTTGAGAGGCACGTTGAGAGGCACGTTGAGAGGCACGTTGAGAGGCACGTTGAGAGCACGTTGAGAGGCACGTTGAGAGGCACGTTGAGAGGCACGTTGAGAGGCACGTTGAGAGGCACGTTGAGAGGCACGTTGAGAGGCACGTTGAGAGGCACGTTGAGAGGCACGTTGAGAGGCACGTTGAGAGGAGAGGCACGTTGAGAGGCACGTTGAGAGAGGCACGTTGAGAGGCACGTTGAGAGGCACGTTGAGAGGCACGTTGAGAGGCACGTTGAGAGGCACGTTGAGAGGCACGTTGAGAGGCACGTTGAGAGGCACGTTGAGAGGCACGTTGAGAGGCACGTTGAGAGGCACGTTGAGAAGCACGTTGAGAAGCACGTTGAGAACGTTGAGAGCACGTTGAGAAGCACGTTGAGAGGCACGTTGAGTTGAAGCACGTTGAGAGGCACGTTGAGAGGCACGTTGAGAGGCACGTTGAGAGGCACGTTGAGAGGCACGTTGAGAGGCACGTTGAGAGGCACGTTGAGAAGCACGTTGAGAGGCACGTTGAGAGGCACGTTGAGAGGCACGTTGAGAGGCACGTTGAGAAGCACGTTGAGAGGCACGTTGAGAAGCACGTTGAGAGGCACGTTGAGAAGCACGTTGAGAAGCACGTTGAGAGGCACGTTGAGAGGCACGTTGAGAGGTACGTTGAGAGGCACGTTGAGAGGCACGTTGAGAAGCACGTTGAGAGGCACAGGGTCAGCAGCAATGCAGCGCCCTTGGATGCAGAGCAATTGTGGGGGGGTTAAGTGCCTTGCTCAAGGGCATAACGGCAGGAGATGGTGCATAGGCTAAAGGAAGGTTGTTGTACCTGCAGTACCTCAGCCATTATGTAAACAACAACAGGTTAGGTTTCTAATGGCTCTGCAGTAAAAAGCTTTATTGCGCTCCTCTCTGCTTTTGACCGTGTGCGTGTGTGCACGTGTGTGCGTGTATGCGCGTGTGCGCGTGTGTGCGTGTGTGTGTGTATGTGCGTGTATGCGCGTGTGTGCGTGTGCGTGTGTGTGCGTGTGCGTGTATGTGCGTGTATGCGCGTGTGTGCGTACCTGTCAAGGAAGTGCTGACACGAGTTTCAAGGAGGACAAGCGACTGAGCGCTAAACTAACATTTAAACGCAGGAGAACGACACAGTGAAACTCTGAGTGATGACAGTGGTGCTTCCAGCTTTATAGACTGATATACAATCCTGTCCAAGGGCAACGTGTAGTATGGCCATCCATCTCAATGAAGTTACTCAGAGTAACGGGAGGGAGAGTGAAGACAAAACAGCTGAATGAAACACTCAGCGAATGTCCTCCAACACCTGTTCAATATTTATATGGCGGTGCTCTACTTTTATACAAGGTGAGTGAGTGAGTGAGTGAGTGAGTGAGTGAGTGAGTGAGTGAGTGAGTGAGTGAGTGAGTGAGTGGAGTGAGTGAGTGAGTGAGTGAGTGGAAAAGAAGAGGGGGGACAGGAGGAAGAGGGAGAAGTGGAAGGTTAAAGTTGTAAATATGTACTGTACTTTACAGGAGGGTTCAAGTTGTAAATATGTACTGTACTTAGGGCTAATCTGACTGTGAACTAGCCATCTGTGTCCTTGTTCCACAGTATATTACCTCACATACTACCAATGTACTGGTGATGTACTGGTCACATACTACCAATGTACTGGTGATGTACTGGTCACATACTACCAATGTACTGGTCACATACTACCAATGTACTGGTGATGTACTGGTCACATACTAACAATGTACTGGTGATGTCTCAGTTGGAAAAGGACTGGCTTGTGGTGATGTACTGGTCACATACTAACACTGTACTGGTGATGTGCTGGTCACATACTAACAATGTACTGGTGATGTGCTGGTCACATACTAACAATGTACTGGTGATGTACTGGTCACATACTAACAATGTACTGGTGATGTCTCAGTTGTAAAGGACTGGGTTGTGGTGATGTATTGGTGATGAGACAGTTGTAAAGGACTGGGTTGTGGTGATGTATTGGTGATGAGACAGTTGTAAAGGACTGGGTTGTGGTGATGTACTGGTGATGAGACAGTTGTAAAGGACTGGGTTGTGGTGATGTATTGGTGATGAGACAGTTGTAAAGGACTGGGTTGTGGTGATGTACTGGTGATGAGACAGTTGTAAAGGACTGGGTTGTGGTGATGTACTTGTGATGAGACAGTTGTAAAGGACTGGGTTGTGGTGATGTACTGGTGATGTCTCAGTTGTAAAGGACTGGGTTGTGGTGATGTACTTGTGATGAGACAGTTGTGATGGACTGGGTTGTGGTGATGTAC
>NW_024608583.1:0-2500 GCF_018296145.1 Oncorhynchus tshawytscha | reverse complement strand
ATCGTCTACATTCAATTTCATTAATCTAAAATGACTGTTTGCTGGTAATTACAAAAACATTTTGGGGTTAGAGCATGTTTGAATCGTCATACAGTCAAGGTTATTTTTGTTTCACACATTAAACATTGTTTTATCAATTACATGAATCCAAACATTCTCACAGTAGCCTACATGAACCAGACCCGTCGGTTTCCAAAAAGTTACGTAAAACATAGTACCAAAACACATGAAACTGTGTGGACAGAGGACACAGCCCATGTGGAGAGGGAGAACTTCAATCATTCATGAGTCCACATCCCTGGAACCGTCTTCATAAAATATGAATACAAACATCTTTAAAACTGGTGCAAAGTGTTCAAACAGTGGACCCATGCCCGTCCATTCAGCTACCCCTCTTTGTCTCGCCTCAGTACCTTCCCCCTGTCTTTTAGTGTGAATTATTAAGAGCCATAGGGGTTGGGGGAGAGGTAAAACACTCAAAGTAGAGAAACGTTGACCTTTGACCTCCTGCTCATTCCTCTGTGAATCCCATTCAGATGAGCGAACACCATCACCGTCAGAATATAAGGCAGAGAGTCAAATTTGAATGAGGATGAGAGAGAGAGAGCGACAGAAGCACGTGAGCACACACACACAAACACAAATGCGTACGCACGCATACACACACACACACTGCAGGACTGTTTTGCCAGCACAGACTGGAATATGTTCTGGGATTCATCCAATGGCATTGAGGAGTATAACACCTCAGTCACCGGCTTCATCAGTAAGTGTATCGAAGACATCGTCCCCACAGTGATTGTTCGTACATATCCCTACCGGAAGCCATGGATTACAGGCAACATCCGCACCGAGCTTAAGGCTGGAGCTGTCGCTTTCAAGGAGTGGGACGCTAATCTGGATGCTTATAAGAAATTCCGCTATGCCCTCAGACGAACCATCAAACAGGCAAAGCGTCAATACAGGACTAAGATTGAATCCTACTACACCTGCAGGGCTTGCAAACTATTACGGACTACAAAGGGAAACCCAGCCGTGAGCTGCCCAGTGACGCGAGCCTACCAGATGAGCTTTATGCCTTTTATTCTCGCTTCGAGGCAAGCAACACTGAAGGATGCATGAGAGCACCATCTGTTCCGGAGGACTGTGTGATCACGCTCTCCGCAGCCAATGTGTGCAAGACCTTTAAACAGGTCAACATTCACAAGGTCGCGGGGCCAGATGGATTACCAGGACGTGTACTCGGAGCATGCGGAGGACCAACTGGCAAGTGTCTTCAGTGACATTTTCAACCTCTCCCTGACCGAGTCTGTAATACCTACATGTTTCGAGCAGGCCACCATAGCCCCTGTGCCCAAGAAAGAAAAGGTAACCTACCTAAATGATTACCACCTTGTAGCACTCACGTCGGTAGCCATGAAGTGCTTTGAAAGGCTGGTCATGGCTCACATCAACACCATCATCCGGTAAACCCTAGACCCACTCCAATTCTCATACCGCCAGTGGTTTAAAGTACTTAAGTGAAAATACTTTAAAGTACTACTTAAGTAGTTTTTTGAGGTATCTGTACTTTACTTGACTATTTTTGGCAACTTTTACTTTTACTTCACTACATTCTTAAAGAAAGTACTTTTTACTCCATACATTTTCCCTGACACCCAAAAGTACTTGTTACATTTTGACAGGAAAATGGCCCAATTTACACACTTATCAAGAGAACATCTCTGTTCATCTCTACTGCCTCTGATCTGTCGGACTCACTAAACACAAATGCTTTGTTCGTAAATTATGTCTGAGTGTTGGAGTGTGTCCCTGGCTATCCGTCAATAACAAAAAAACAAGAAAATTGTGCCGTCTGGTTTGCTTAATATAAGGAACTTGAAATAATTTATACTTTTACTTTTGATACTTAAGTACATTTTAGCAATGCCATTTACTTTTGATACTTAAGTATATTTAAAACCAAATACTTTTTTACTTTTACTCAAGTAGTATTTTACTGGGTGACTCACTTTTACTTGAGTCATTTTATATCAAGGTATCTTTACCTTTACTCAAGTATGACAATTGAGTTATTTTTCCACCACTGCATACCGCCCCAACAGATCTACAGATGACACAATCTCTATTGCACTCCACACTGCCCTTTTCCACCTGGACAAAAGGAACACATATGTGAGAATACTGTTCATTGACTACAGCTCAGCGTTCAACACCATAGTGCCCACAAAGCTCATCACTAACCATGGTCCAAACACATCAAGACAGTCGTGAAGAGGGCACGACAACACCTTTTCCCCATCAGGAGACTGAAAAGATTTGGCATTGGTCTCCAGATCCTCAAAAGGTTCTACAGCTGCACCATCGAGAGCATTCTGACCGGTTGCATCACCTCCTGGTATGGCAACTGCTCGGAATCCGACCGTAAGGCACTACAGAGGGTATTTCGTATGGCCCTGTACATCACTGGGACCAAGCTTCCTGCCATCCAGGACATACA
>NW_024608582.1:50000-68528 GCF_018296145.1 Oncorhynchus tshawytscha | reverse complement strand
AGAGCAGCAGACAGGGTATAGATAGATAGATGAGACAGTGGAACTCCCTGTAGTCTGTCTCTCTCTGTCTCTCTCCCTCACACAGAGAGCAGCAGACAGGGTATAGATAGATAGATGAGACAGTGGAACTCCCTGTAGTCTGTCTCTCTCTGTCTCTCCCTCACACAGAGAGCAGCAGACAGGGTATAGATAGATAGATGAGACAGTGGAACTCCCTGTAGTCTGTCTCTCTCTGTCTCTCCTCTCCCTCACAGAGAGCAGCAGACAGGGTATAGATAGATAGATGAGACAGTGGAACTCCCTGTAGTCTGTCTCTCTCTGTCTCTCTGTCTGTCTCTCCCTCACACAGAGAGCAGCAGACAGGGTATAGATAGATAGATGAGACAGTGGAACTCCCTCTGTCTCTCTCTGTCTCTCTCTGTCTCTCTCTGTCTCTCTCTGTCTCTCCCTCACACAGAGAGCAGCAGACAGGGTATAGATAGATAGATGAGACAGTGGAACTCCCTGTAGTCTGTCTCTCTCTGTCTCTCCCTCACACAGAGAGCAGCAGACAGGGTATAGATAGATAGATGAGACAGTGGAACTCCCTGTAGTCTGTCTCTCTCTGTCTCTCCCTCACACAGAGAGCAGCAGACAGGGTATAGATAGATACATGAGACAGTGGAACTCCCTGTCTGTCTCTCTGTCTCTCTCTGTCTCTCCCTCACAGAGAGCAGCAGACAGGGTATAGATAGATAGATGAGACAGTGGAACTCCCTGTCTCTCCTGTCTCTCCTCACACAGAGAGCAGCAGACAGGGTATAGATAGATAGATGAGACAGTGGAACTCCCTGTAGTCTGTCTCTCTCTGTCTCTCCTGTCTCTCCCTCACACAGAGAGCAGCAGACAGGGTATAGATAGATAGATGAGACAGTGGAACTCCCTGTAGTCTGTCTCTCTCTGTCTGTCTCCCTCACACAGAGAGCAGCAGACAGGGTATAGTCTCTCCTGTCTGTCTCCCTCACACAGAGAGCAGCAGACAGGGTATAGATAGATAGATGAGACAGTGGAACTCCCTGTAGTCTGTCTCTCTCTGTCTCTCTCTGTCTCTCTCCTCACACAGAGAGCAGCAGACAGGGTATAGATAGATAGATGAGACAGTGGAACTCCCTGTAGTCTGTCTCTCTCTGTCTCTCCCTCACACAGAGAGCAGCAGACAGGGTATAGATAGATAGATGAGACAGTGGAACTCCCTGTACTGTGGAGAGCAGCAGACAGGGTGTAGTCTGTCTCCCTCTGTCTCTCTCTGTCTCTCTCCTCACACAGAGAGCAGCAGACAGGGTATAGATAGATAGATGAGACAGTGGAACTCCCTGTAGTCTGTCTCTCTGTCTCTCTCTGTCTCTCCCTCACACAGAGAGCAGCAGACAGGGTATAGATAGATAGATGAGACAGTGGAACTCCCTGTAGTCTGTCTCTCTCTGCCTCTCCCTCACACAGAGAGCAGCAGACAGGGTATAGATAGATAGATGAGACAGTGGAACTCCCTGTAGTCTGTCTCTCTCTGTCTCTCCCTCACACAGAGAGCAGCAGACAGGGTATAGATAGATAGATGAGACAGTGGAACTCCCTGTAGTCTGTCTCTCTCTGTCTCTCCCTCACACAGAGAGCAGCAGACAGGGTATAGATAGATAGATGAGACAGTGGAACTCCCTGTAGTCTGTCTCTCTCTGTCTCTCCCTCACACAGAGAGCAGCAGACAGGGTATAGATAGATAGATGAGACAGTGGAACTCCCTGTAGTCTGTCTCTGTAGTCTCTCTCTCCCTCACACAGAGAGCAGCAGACAGGGTATAGATAGATAGATGAGACAGTGGAACTCTGTAGTCTGTCTCTCCTGTCTCACACAGAGAGCAGCAGACAGGGTATAGATAGATAGATGAGACAGTGGAACTCCCTGTAGTCTGTCTCTCTCTGTCTCTCCCTCACACAGAGAGCAGCAGACAGGGTATAGATAGATAGATGAGACAGTGGAACTCCCTGTAGTCTGTCTCTCTCTGTCTCTCCCTCACACAGAGAGCAGCAGACAGGGTATAGATAGATAGATGAGACAGTGGAACTCCCTGTAGTCTGTCTCTCTCTGTCTCTCCCTCACACAGAGAGCAGCAGACAGGGTATAGATAGATAGATGAGACAGTGGAACTCCCTGTAGTCTGTCTCTCTCTGTCTCTCTCTGTCTCTCCCTCACACAGAGAGCAGCAGACAGGGTATAGATAGATAGATGAGACAGTGGAACTCCCTGTAGTCTGTCTCTCTCTGTCTCTCTCTGTCTCTCCCTCACACAGAGAGCAGCAGACAGGGTATAGATAGATAGATGAGACAGTGGGACTCCCTGTAGTCTGTCTCTCTCTGTCTCTCCCTCACACAGAGAGCAGCAGACAGGGTATAGATAGATAGATGAGACAGTGGAACTCCCTGTAGTCTGTCTCTCTCTGTCTCTCCCTCACACAGAGAGCAGCAGACAGGGTATAGATAGATAGATGAGACAGTGGGACTCCCTGTAGTCTGTCTCTCTCTGTCTCTCCCTCACACAGAGAGCAGCAGACAGGGTATAGATAGATAGATGAGACAGTGGGACTCCCTGTAGTCTGTCTCTCTCTGTCTCTCCCTCACACAGAGAGCAGCAGACAGGGTATAGATAGATACATGAGACAGCGGAACTCCCTGATCTGACATTTTAATAGTCATTACGTTTTGGAACAAAGCAAATGTTTTTCTCACGTTGACTTTCATATGAGACAAAAATAATGGTGTTCCTGGAAAAAAGGTCCAGTCGCCAGGATTCCATCTAGACACCGTTGCCTTAGAACAAGAAACTATCCATACCTCGGCCTAAACATCAGCGCCTCAGGTAACTTCCACAGAGATGTGAACCATCTGAGAGACAAGGCAAGTGAAGGACAGACACCATTGTAAATACAACCCATATTTATGTTGATTTATTTTCCCTTTTGTACTTTAACTATATGCATTACAACACTGTATATATATATTTAATATGACATTTGAAATGTCTGTGAGTGTAATGTTTACTGTTCATTGGTTATGTTTACTTGCCTTGGCAACATTATCATATGTTTCCCATGACAATAAGGCCCTTGGGGGGGGATGTCACAGAAGATCAGGTCACCACGGGGGGTGACAACGTCAAGCTGGGGAACTCAGATCTGCTGATCTGCGGACAGACGCAACAATGGATTGCCATGGATCCTGACGGGCTCCGTCTGATAGGCCGGTGACGCGGTAGTCCAGGCAACGCTGTCTCTTCATGGAACACCCAGAGTTCCACAGGTTCTACATCTACAACAGCCCCATTGCCATGGATCCTGACGGGCTCCGTCTGATAGGCCGGTGACGCGGTAGTCCAGGCAACGCTGTCTCTTCATGGAACACCCAGAGTTCCACAGGTTCTACATCTAAAGGTCAGTAATGTTCCAAGGGTTCCCCGTTTAGATGTCATGTTCTCATACAGTTCTAAATGCTCTGTTCTAAGGGTTCCCCGTTTAGATGTCATGTTCTTATACGGTTCTAAATGCTCTGTTCTAAGGGTTCTAAGTGTAGATGTCATGTTCTCATACGGTTCTAAATGCTCTGTTCTAAGGGTTCTAAGTGTAGATGTCATGTTCTCATACGGTTCTAAATGCTCTGTTCTAAGGGTTCTAAGTGTAGATGTCATGCTCTCATACGGTTCTAAATGCTCTGTTCTAAGGGTTCTAAGTGTAGATGTCATGTTCTCATACGGTTCTAAATGCTCTGTTCTAAGGGTTCTAAGTGTAGATGTTATGAAAACCTGATGATCTTAGACAGTATTGGGTAGCTGGGGAAGACCCTGCTGTTCTAATGTGTGTGTGTGTGTCTGTGTGTCTGTGAGTGTGTGTGTGTGTGTGTGTGTGCCTGTGTGTTAGTGTGTGTGCCTGTGTGTCTGTGTCTATGTGTGTCTGTGTCTGTGTGTGTGTGCCTGTGTGTGTGTGTGTTATGAGGCCACGGCAGAACTGCTTCAGAGTACAGTTGAACCATGTGACCTCTGACCCTGGTCGACCAATCGGCAGCCTCAGAACCTCAGAACCACCCTGGACTGCCTGCAGAGACTAACTCTATTAATAGAAAGGTTGTTTAAACCAGAGGAGAGGAGAAGAGGAGGAGGACAGAACAGGAGAGAGGGAGAAGAGGAGGAGGAGGAGGAGGAGGAGGAGAGAGGGGGGAGAGGATGGGAGGAGAGGAGAAGAGGAGAGGAGGAGGAGAGAGGAGGGAGAGGATGGGAGGGGAGGAGAAGAGGAGAGAGGGGGAGAGGGAGGGAGGAGGAGGAGGAGAGGGGGGAGGGATTAGAGGAGAGGAGAAGAGGAGGAGGACAGAACAGGAGAGAGGGGGAGAGGATTGGAGGAGAAGTGGAGAGGAGAGGAGGAGAAAGAGGAGGACAACAGGAGAGAGGGGGAGAGGATTGGAGGAGAAGTGGAGAGGAGAGTAGGACAGAGCAGGAGAGAGGGGTAGAGGATTGGAGGAGAAGTGGAGAGTAGAGGAGGAGGAGGACAACAGGGGAGAGGGGGGAGAGGATTGAAGGAGAAGTGGAGAGGAGAGGTGGACAACAGGAGAGAGGGGGGAGAGGATGGGAGGAGAAGTGGAGAGGAGAGGAGGACAGAACAGGAGAGAGGGGTAGAGGATTGGAGGAGAAGTGGAGAGGAGAGGAGGAGGGGAAGGCAAAGATTAATGACTTCACTTTCATGTACTTTTAGTTCCACTGGTCTTCTCTCTCTATTTCTCTCTTCCTCTCTCTATCTCTCTCTATCTCTCTCGCTCTTAATTTTTTTCTCTCTCTACCTCTGTCTCAGTCTCTCTCTCGCTCTCTCGCCCCTCTTATTCAATCTCTTTAAATGCAGCAATCAGCAGACCAGGATTCCCTGGAAGGAGCTGCTAAGAGTACGAGGGAGGGATGGGACGTGTGTGTGTGTGTGTGTGTGTGTGTGTGTGTGTGTGTGTGTGTGTGTGTGATACATAGGGTTTAGAATCCTGTGTTAAAGCAAGGCCGACCTAAAAATAGGAAAACGTCTCTGGTAATATTCCCAAAAAACAGAAGATCCCTGGACCATTCTGTCTCTATAGTCCCTGTACCATTCTGTCTCTATAGTCCCTGTACCATTCTGTCTCTATAGTCCCTGGACCATTCTGTCTCTATAGTCCCTGGACCATTCTGTCTCTTCTAACAGAACTGTCTCTATAGTCCCTGGACCATTCTGTCTCTATAGTCCCTGGACCATTCTGTCTCTATAGTCCCTGGACCATTCTGTCTCTATAGTCCCTGGACCATTCTGTCTCTATAGTCCCTGGACCATCCTGTCTCTATTGCTCTATTGTCCCTGGACCATTCTGTCTCTATAGTCCCTGGACCATTCTGTCTCTATAGTCCCTGGACCATCCTGTCTCTATTGCTCTATTGTCCCTGGACCATTCTGTCTCTATAGTCCCTGCACCATTCTGTCTCTATAGTCCCTGGACCATTCTGTCTCTATAGTCCCTGGACCATTCTCTCTCTATAGTCCCTGGACCATTCTGTCTCTATAGTCCCTGGACCATTCTCTCTCTATAGTCCCTGGACCATTCTCTCTCTATAGTCCCTGGACCATTCTGTCTCTATAGTCCCTGGACCATTCTGTCTCTATAGTCCCTGGACCATCCTGTCTCTATTGCTCTATTGTCCCTGGACCATTCTGTCTCTATAGTCCCTGCACCATTCTGTCTCTATAGTCCCTGGACCATTCTGTCTCTATAGTCCCTGGACCATTCTGTCTCTATAGTCCCTGGACCATTCTGTCTCTATAGTCCCTGGACCATTCTCTCTCTATAGTCCCTGCACCATTCTGTCTCTAGAGTCCCTGTACCATTCTGTTTCTATAGTCCCTGTACCATTCTGTCTCTATAGTCCCTGGACCATTCTGTCTCTTCTTACAGAACTGTCTCTATAGCCCCTGGACCATTCTGTCTCTATAGTCCCTGGAACATTCTGTCTCTTCTTACAGAACTGTCTCTATAGTCCCTGGACCATTCTGTCTCTATAGTCCCTGGACCATTCTGTCTCTACAGCCCTTGGACCATTCTGTCTCTTCTAACAGAACTGTCTCTATAGTCCCTGGACCATTCTGTCTCTATAGTCCCTGGACCATTCTGTCTCTATAGCCCTTGGACCATTCTGTCTCTTCTAACAGAACTGTCTCTATAGTCCCTGGACCATTCTGTCTCTATAGTCCCTGGACCATTCTGTCTCTATAGTCCCTGGACCATTCTGTCTCTATAGCCCCTGGACCATTCTGTCTCTATAGTCCCTGAACCATTCTGTCTCTATAGCCCTTGGACCATTCTGTCTCTTCTAACAGAACTGTCTCTATAGTCCCTGGACCATTCTGTCTCTATAGTCCCTGGACCATTCTGTCTCTATAGTCCCTGGACCATTCTGTCTCTATAGCCCCTGGACCATTCTGTCTCTATAGTCCCTGGACCATTCTGTCTCTATAGCCCTTGGACCATTCTGTCTCTTCTAACAGAACTGTCTCAATAGTCCCTGAACCATTCTGTCTCTATAGTCCCTGGAACATTCTGTCTCTTCTAACAGAACTGCCTCAATAGTCCCTGGACCATTCTGTCTCTATAGTCCCTGGACCATTCTGTCTCTATAGCCCCTGGACCATTCTGTCTCTATAGTCCCTGGACCATTCTGTCTCTATAGCCCTTGGACCATTCTGTCTCTTCTAACAGAACTGTCTCAATAGTCCCTGAACCATTCTGTCTCTATAGCCCTTGGACCATTCTGTCTCTTCTAACAGAACTGTCTCTATAGTCCCTGAACCATTCTCTCTCTATAGTCCCTGGACCATTCTGTCTCTATAGTCCCTGGACCATTCTGTCTCTATAGTCCCTGGACCATTCTGCCTCTATAGTCCCTGGACCATTCTGTCTCTATAGTCCCTGGACCATTCTGCCTCTTCTAACCCATCTTCCATTCCAATCACTGACCTGTAAAGTACCTGTGAATATGTGTGTGTGTTTATCTGCGTGCTTGTGTTTTTGTGTGCATGAGGGTCCAACAGCAGCCTCTTCACCTGGATGACTGAGGAGGAGTGTGAGGACTGGGTCAATGTTCTATAGGTTGACCCAGACTCTAAGGGGTTCATTCAAATATATTAAAACTATGCCTCTGATGCGTTTCTTCATCACCAACAGGAAAGACAACTTTAAATATAGTGACAGTTTGTTTCCCAACAGGAAAGAAGTTTAAATATAGTGACAGTTTGTTTCCCAACAGGAAAGAAGTTTAAATATAGTGACAGTTTGTTTACCAACAGGAAAGACAACTTTAAATATAGTGACAGTTTGTTTACCAACAGGAAAGACAACTTTAAATATAGTGACAGTTTGTTTCCCAACAGGAAAGACAACTTTAAATATAGTGACAGTTTGTTTCCCAACAGGAAAGACAACTTTAAATATAGTGACAGTTTGTTTACCAACAGGAAAGACAACTTTAAATATAGTGACCATTTGTTTACCAACAGGAAAGACAACTTTAAATATTGTGACAGTTTGTTTCCCTCTTGGTGCATTCATCCATCTGCTCCTGTGTCCTAAAATGGCCATTTCATTCATCCCAGCAACAGTTACAGATTGTGGATGTGTTGAGTGATTACTGCATATTAACGTAAATAAACAGTGTTTGTATGGATCGTCCCAAAGCATATCTACAGAGGGGAAACTAAAGGGTTCATCAGATGATACATAGTTGAATGTGAGGTCGATAGTCTGTAGACTGCCAACGATCGTCCCAAAGCATATCTACAGAGGGGAAACTAGTGTTCATCAGATGATACATAGTTGAATGTGAGGTTAGATAGTCTGTAGACTGTCAACAATCGTCCCAAAGCATATCTACAGAGGGGAAACTAGTGTTCATCAGATGATACATAGTTGAATGTGAGGTCGATAGTCTGTAGACTGACGAACGCATCGTCCCAAAGCATATCTACAGAGGGGAAACTAGTGTTCATCAGATGATACATAGTTGAATGTGAGGTCGATAGTCTGTAGACTGTCAACGAAGCTCAACTTGTGTTTCACTTGATTTGGATAGTTCCAAAGCACATCTGCCAATAGAGTATAATATACTGTATATAGTATATACATATACATGTATATATAGTTTAACCTTTTTATTTAACTAGGCAAGTCAGTTAAAGAACACATTCTTATTTACAATGACAGCCTCCCTAAAGGCAAAAGGCCTCCTGCAGGGCCGGGGCTGGGAAGTAAAGATATAGACAAAACACACATCACAACAAGAGAGACGACACAACACTACATAAAGAGAGACCTAAAGACAACACAGCATGGCAGCAACACAACACTACATAAAGAGAGACCTACAACAACACAGCATGGCAGCAACACAACACTACATAAAGAGAGACCTACAACAACACAGCATGGCAGCAACACAACACTACATAAAGAGAGACCTACAACAACACAGCCTGGCAGCAACACAACACTACATAAAGAGAGACCTACAACAACACAGCCTGGCAGCAACACAACACTACATAAAGAGAGACCTACAACAACACAGCCTGGCAGCAACACAACACTACATAAAGAGAGACCTAAAGACAACAACACAGCCTGGCAGCAACACAACACTACATAAAGAGAGACCTACAACAACACAGCATGGCAGCAACACAACACTACATAAAGAGAGACCTAAAGACAACACAGCATGGCAGCAACACAACACTACATAAAGAGAGACCTACAGACAACAACACAGCATGGCAGCAACACAACACTACATAAAGAGAGACCTACAACAACACAGCATGGCAGCAACACAACACTACATAAAGAGAGACCTAAAGACAACAACACAGCATGGCAGCAACACAACACTACATAAAGAGAGACCTAAAGACAACACAGCATGGCAGCAACACAACACTACATAAAGAGAGACCTAAAGACAACAACACAGCCTGGCAGCAACACAACACTACATAAAGAGAGACCTACAACAACACAGCATGGCAGCAACACAACACTACATAAAGAGAGACCTACAACAACACAGCCTGGCAGCAACACAACACTACATAAAGAGAGACCTAAAGACAACACAGCCTGGCAGCAACACAACACTACATAAAGAGAGACCTAAAGACAACAACACAGCATGGCAGCAACACAACACTACATAAAGAGAGACCTAAAGACAACACACAGCATGGCAGCAACACAACACTACATAAAGAGAGACCTACAACAACACAGCATGGCAGCAACACAACACTACATAAAGAGAGACGACACAACACTACATAAAGAGAGACCTAAAGACAACAACACAGCATGGCAGCAACACAACACTACATAAAGAGAGACCTACAACAACACAGCATGGTAGCAACACAACACTACATAAAGAGAGACCTAAAGACAACACACAGCATGGCAGCAACACAACACTACATAAAGAGAGACCTAAAGACAACACACAGCATGGCAGCAACACAACACTACATAAAGAGAGACCTACAACAACACAGCATGGCAGCAACACAACACTACATAAAGAGAGACCTACAACAACACAGCATGGCAGCAACACAACACTACATAAAGAGAGACCTAAAGACAACACAGCATGGCAGCAACACAACACTACATAAAGAGAGACCTAAAGACAACAACACAGCATGGCAGCAACACAACACTACATAAAGAGAGACCTACAACAACACAGCCTGGTAGCAACACAACACTACATAAAGAGAGACCTACAGTAACACAGCATGGCAGCAACACATGACAACACAACACTACATAAAGAGAGACCTACAGTAACACAGCATGGCAGCAACACATGACAACACAACACTACATAAAGAGAGACCTACAACAACACAGCATGGTAGCAACACAACACTACATAAAGAGAGACCTAAAGACAACACAGCATGGCAGCAACACAACACTACATAAAGAGAGACCTACAGTAACACAGCCTGGCAGCAACACAACACTACATAAAGAGAGACCTACAACAACACAGCCTGGCAGCGACACAACACTACATAAAGAGAGACCTACAACAACACAGCCTGGCAGCAACACAACACTACATAAAGAGAGACCTACAGACAACACAGCATGGCAGCAACACAACACTACATGAAGAGAGACCTAAAGACAACAACACAGCATGGCAGCAACACAACACTACATAAAGAGAGACCTACAACAACACAGCCTGGCAGCAACACAACACTACATAAAGAGAGACCTACAACAACACAGCCTGGCAGCAACACAACACTACATAAAGAGAGACCTAAAGACAACACAGCCTGGCAGCAACACAACACTACATAAAGAGAGACCTACAACAACACAGCCTGGCAGCAACACAACACTACATAAAGAGAGACCTACAACAACACAGCATGGCAGCAACACAACACTACATAAAGAGAGACTTACAACAACACAGCATGGCAGCAACACAACACTACATAAAGAGAGACCTACAACAACACAGCCTGGCAGCAACACAACACTACATAAAGAGAGACCTACAACAACACAGCATGGCAGCAACACAACACTACATAAAGAGAGACCTAAAGACAACACAGCATGGCAGCAACACAACACTACATAAAGAGAGACCTACAACAACACAGCATGGCAGCAACACAACACTACATAAAGAGAGACCTAAAGACAACACAGCCTGGCAGCAACACAACACTACATAAAGAGAGACCTACAACAACACAGCATGGCAGCAACACAACACTACATAAAGAGAGACCTAAAGACAACACAGCATGGCAGCAACACAACACTACATAAAGAGAGACCTAAAGACAACAACACAGCCTGGCAGCAACACAACACTACATGAAGAGAGACCTAAAGACAACAACACAGCATGTCAGCAACACAACACTACATAAAGAGAGACCTACAACAACACAGCCTGGCAGCAACACAACACTACATAAAGAGAGACCTAAAGACAACAACACAGCATGGCAGCAACACAACACTACATAAAGAGAGACCTAAAGACAACAACACAGCATGGCAGCAACACAACACTACATAAAGAGAGACCTACAACAACACAGCATGTCAGCAACACAACACTACATAAAGAGAGACCTACAACAACACAGCATGGCAGCAACACAACACTACATAAAGAGAGACCTAAAGACAACAACACAGCATGGCAGCAACACAACACTACATAAAGAGAGACCTACAACAACACAGCCTGGCAGCAACACAACACTACATAAAGAGAGACCTACAACAACACAGCATGGCAGCAACACAACACTACATAAAGAGAGACCTAAAGACAACAACACAGCATGGCAGCAACACAACACTACATAAAGAGAGACCTACAACAACACAGCATGACAGCAACACAACACTACATAAAGAGAGACCTAAAGACAACACAGCATGGCAGCAACACAACACTACATAAAGAGAGACCTACAACAACACAGCATGGCAGCAACACAACACCACATAAAGAGAGACCTAAAGACAACACAGCCTGGCAGCAACACAACACTACATAAAGAGAGACCTACAACAACACAGCCTGGCAGCAACACAACACTACATAAAGAGAGACCTAAAGACAACAACACAGCCTGGCAGCAACACAACACTACATAAAGAGAGACCTAAAGACAACAACACAGCCTGGCAGCAACACAACACTACATAAAGAGAGACCTAAAGACAACACAGCATGGCAGCAATACATCAGACAACACCACAAAGAGACAACAATACATCAGACAACAATACATCAGACAACAGCACAAAGAGACAACAATACATCAGACAACACTACATCAGACAACAATACATCAGACAACACTACATCAGACAACAATACATCAGACAACAATACATCAGACAACAATACATCAGACAAAGCAGTAGGTCAGACAACACGGAAAACTTCAAGGGACTTTGAAAGTTGCAGTCGCAAAAACCATCAAGCGATATGATGAAACTGGCTCTCATGAGGACCGCCACAGGAAAGGATGTAACCCAGAGATACCTCTGCTGCAGAGGAGAAGTTCATCAGAATTACCAGCCTCAGATTGCAGCCCAAATCAATGCTTCACAGAGTTCAAGTAACAGACACATCTCAACATCAACTGTTCAGAGGAAACTGTTTGAATCAGGCCTTCATGGTTGAATTGCTGCAGAGAAACCACTACTAAAGAACACCAATAAGAAGAGACTTGCTTGGGCCAAGAATCACGAGCAGTGGACATTAGACCGGTGGACATCTGTCCTTTGGTCTGATGAGTCCAAATTTGCTATTTTTGGTTCCAACCGTCATGTCTTTGTAAGACGCGGAGTAGGTGAACGGATGATCTCCGCATCTGTGGTTCCCACTGTGAAGCATGGAGGAGGAGGTGTTATGTTGGTGTGGAGGGGGGTGCTTTGCTGGTGACACTGTCTGTGATGTATTTAGAATTCAAGGCACACTTAACCAGAGGGTGAGAGAGAGAAAGAGAGCGCCAGAGAGTGACAGACACTATAATATTTGCTCATCGTCCTCCTCTGTTCTATGAGTCACGATCAGTCATTGTGTATTATTATGAAGCTCGTCAGCATGGAAACACCATCGTCCCACACGTTTGTTTTTGGCAGCGTTAGAGACGATGTCTCGTCATAATAATGAAGCTAATTTGAATTGAATTGAAAATGTGAGAGAGATGGGAGAGATGGAAGGATGGAGGAGGGGGAGATGGAAGGATGGAGGGAGGGGGAGATGGAAGGATGGAGGGAGGGAGGGGGAGATGGAAGGATGGAGGGAGGGAGGGGGAGATGGAAGGATGGAGGGAGGGGGGGATGGAAGGATGGAGGGAGGGAGGGAGGGAGGGAGATGGAAGCATGGAGGGGGAGATGGAAGGATGGAGGGAGGGATGGAGGGATGGAGGGAGGGGGAGATGGAAGGATGGAGGGAGGGGGAGATGGAAGGATGGAGGGAGGGGGATGATGGAAGGATGGAGGGAGGGGGAGATGGAAGGATGGAGGGAGGGGGGGATATGGAAGGATGGAGGGAGGGAGGGGGAGATGGAAGGATGGAGGGAGGGAGGGGGGGGAGATGGAGATGGAGGGAGGGAGGGAGGGAGGGAGGGAGGGGAGATGGAAGCATGGAGGGGGAGATGGAAGGATGGAGGGTGAGATGGAAGGATGGAGGGAGGGAGGGGCCGATGGAAGGATGGAGGGGAGATGGAAGGATGGAGGGGGAGATGGAAGGATGAGGGGGAGATGGAAGGATAGAGGGGAGATGGAAGGATGAGGGGAGATGGAAGGATGGAGGGAGGGAGGGATGAGGGGGAGATGGAAGGATGGAGGGAGGGAGGGGCCGATGGAAGGATGGAGGGGGAGATGGAAGGATGGAGGGGAGATGGAAGGATGAGGGGAGATGGAAGGATAGAGGGGGAGATGGAAGGATGAGGGGGAGATGGAAGGATGGAGGGAGGGAGGGAGAGATGGAAGGATGGAGGAAGAGATGGAGGTAGAGATGGAAGGATGGATGAAGAGATGGAAGGATGGAGGGAGAGATGGAAGGATGGATGAAGAGATGGAAGGATGGAGGAAGAGATGGAAGGATGGAGGAAGAGATAGAAGCATGGATGAAGAGATGGAAGGGTGGATGAAGAGATGGAAGGATGGAGGAAGAGATGGTAGGATGTAGGAAGAGATAGAAGGATGGAGGAAGAGATGGAAGGATGGAGGGAGAGATGGAAGGATGGATGAAGAGATGGGAGAGATGGAAGGATGGATGAAGAGATGGAAGGATGGAGGAAAAGATGGGAGGATGGAGGAAGAGATGGAAGAGATAGAAGGATGGATGAAGAGATGGAAGGATGGAGGGAGAGATGGAAGGATGGATGAAGAGATGGAGGGAGAGATGGAAGGATGAGGGAGAGATGGAAGGATGGATGAAGAGATGAAAGGATGGATGAAGAGATGGAAGGATATAAAGAGATGGAAGGATGGAGGAAGAGATGGAAGGATGGAGGGAGATGGAAGGATGGATGAAGATGGATGGAAGGATGGATGAAGAGATGGAAGGATGGAGGGATGGAGATAGATGGAAGGATGGATGAAGAGATGGAGGGAGATGGATGGAAGAGATGGAAGGATGGAGGAAGAGATGGAAAGATGGATGAAGAGATGGAAGGATGGATGAAGAGATGGAGGGAGAGATGGAAGGATGGATGAAGAGATGGAAGGATGGATGAAGAGATGGAAGGATGGAGGGAGAGATGGAAGGATGGAGGAAGAGATGGAAGGATGGAGGAAGGGATGGAAGGATGGATGAAGAGATGGAGGGAGAGATGGAAGGATGGAGGGAGAGATGGAGGTAGAGATGGAAGGATGGATGAAGAGATGGAAGGATGGAGGGAGAGATGGAAGGATGGATGAAGAGATGGAAGGATGGAGGAAGAGATGGAAGGATGGAGGAAGAGATAGAAGCATGGATGAAGAGATGGAAGGGTGGATGAAGAGATGGAAGAATGGAGGAAGAGATGGAAGGATGGATGAAGAGATGGGAGAGATGGAAGGATGGATGAAGAGATGGAAGGATGGAGGAAAAGATGGGAGGATGGAGGAAGAGATGGAAGAGATAGAAGGATGGATGAAGAGATGGAAGGATGGAGGGAGAGATGGAAGGATGGATGAAGAGATGGAGGGAGAGATGGAAGGATGGATGAAGAGATGGAAGGATATAAAGAGATGGAAGGATGGAGGAAGAGATGGAAGGATGGAGGGAGAGATGGAAGGATGGATGAAGAGATGGAAGGATGGATGAAGAGATGGGAGAGATGGAAGGATGGATGAAGAGATGGAAGGATGGAGGAAAAGATGGGAGGATGGAGGAAGAGATGGAAGAGATAGAAGGATGGATGAAGAGATGGAAGGATGGAGGGAGAGATGGAAGGATGGATGAAGAGATGGAGGGAGAGATGGAAGGATGGATGAAGAGATGGAAGGATATAAAGAGATGGAAGGATGGAGGAAGAGATGGAAGGATGGAGGGAGAGATGGAAGGATGGATGAAGAGATGGAAGGATGGATGAAGAGATGGAAGGATGGAGGGAGAGATGGAAGGATGGATGAAGAGATGGAGGGAGATATGGAAGAGATGGAAGGATGGAGGAAGAGATGGAAAGATGGATGAAGAGATGGAAGGATGGATGAAGAGATGGAAGGATGGATGAAGAGATGGAAGGATGGAGGGAGAGATGGAAGGATGGAGGAAGAGATGGAAGGATGGAGGAAGGGATGGAAGGATGGATGAAGAGATGGAGGGAGAGATGGAAGGATGGAGGGAGAGATGGAAGAGATGGAAGGATGGAGGAAGAGATGGAAGGATGGAGGAAGAGATGGAAGGATGGAGGAAGAGATGGAAGGATGGAGGAAGAGATGGAAGGATGGACGAAGAGATGGAGGGAGAGATGGAAGGATGGAGGAAGAGGGATGGAAGGATGGATGAAGGATGGAGAGAGATATGACGAGGGAAAGAGTGTAAGATGTTGCTGGAGGTGTGAAGGGGAGTGAAAGGGAGGAAGATGAAGGGAGAGACGTCAGGCTTTGTGGGGGCGCTAGAGCGTAGTTTGCTGTCAGCAAAGTTTAGTCTGAAGACCTTTCTTCATGTGTGTGTGTGTGTGTGTGTGTGTGTGTGTGTGTGTGTGTGTGTGTGTGTGTGTGTTTGTGTGCGTGCGTGTGTCTGTGTGCGTTTGTCTGTGTGTGTGTGTGTCTGTGTGTGTGTGTGTGTGTGTGTGTGTGTGTGTGTGTGTGTGTGTGTGTGTGTGTGTGTGTGTGTGTGTGTGTGTGTGTGTGTGTGTGTGTGTGTGTGTGTGTGTGTGTGTGTGTGTGTGTATATATGTGTGTGTGTACTCCAAGCCTGTCCTCTGGCCACGGACTCGTTAAATTAAATAAAAAACTACAAAAACATTTCATTACCGTCAAACAACATCAGCATCGTGGTCTGTTCTAAGGCACTGACACACACAGTGGAGAATAGTGGACACACACACACACACAGGAGCTAACGTATACACGGGCGTATGCCTGCACGCGTCAGTGTGTTCTCCCTGCTCCTCCAGTCAATGTTAATGTATCACAGTCAGACGGGCTCAGAGCTCAGTGACCTGTGTCAGACAAGAACCAGAGAGGAGAGAGAGAGGGAGAGAACAGAGAGAGAGAGAACGGAGAAGAGAGGAGAGAGAGGGGAGAGAGAGAGAGAGAGAGAGAGAGAGAGAGAGAGAGAGAGAGAAGAGAGAGAGAGAGGGGGAGAACAGAGAGAGAAGGGAGAGGTAGAGGGAAAGAGAGAGAACGGAGAAGAGAGGAGAGAGAGGGGAGAGAGAGTGAGAATGGAGAGGAGAGAGGAGAGGGAGAGAGAGAGAGAGAGAGAGAGAGAGAGAGAGAGAGAGAGAGAGAGAGAGAGAGAGAGAGAGAGAGAGAGAGAGAGAGAGAGAGAGAGAGAGAGAGGAGAGAGAGAGAGAGAGAGGAGAGAGCGAGAGGAGAGCACCACAGTACCACAGAGGTTCAGTATGTTGACAGATATCAGCTTTAACCGTTACAGTGATACACATCAGCACACAACAGGCCAACCAGGTCACTCAAGATTCACTTCAAAATTGGACTTCTGTCCATGTCCCGAGGACGTCGGGAGATGCCTTTAAACCCACCGCTAGGGGGCAATGGTGAGCTCTATTACCATCAAGTAGCTTTGGGTGTTGCTAGGGGAAAACTGTGAGCTCTATTACCATCAAGTAGGTTTGGGTGTTGCTAGGGGGTCAGCTCTATTACCATCAGTAGGTCTGGGTGTTGCTAGGGGTGAGCACTATTACCATCATGTAGGTTTGGGTGTTGCTAGGTCGTGAGCTCTATTACCATCAAGTAGGTTTGGGTGTTGCTAGGGGGTGAGCTCTATTACAGTCAAGTAGGTTTGGGTGTTGCTAGGAGGTGAGCTCTATTACCATCAAGTAGGTTTGGGTGTTGCTAGGGCGTGAGCTCTGTTACCATCAAGTAGGTTTGGGTGTTGCTAGGAGTGAGCTCTATTACCATCAAGTAGTTCTGGGTGTTGCTAGGGGGTGAGCTCTATTACCATCAAGTAGGTTTGGGTGTTGCTAGGAGGTGAGCTCTATTACCATCAAGTTGGTTTGGGTGTTGCTAGGGCGTGAGCTCTATTACCATCAAGTAGCTTGGGTGTTGCTAGGAGGTGAGCTCTTTTACCATCATGTAGGTTTGGGTGTTGCTAGAGATAACGGTGAGCTCTATTAACATCAAGTAGGTTTGTGTGTTGCTAGGAAGTGAGCTCTATTACCATCAAGTAGGTTTGGGTGTTGCTAGAGGGTGAGCTCTATTACCATCAAGTAGACTTGGGTGATGCTAGGGAGTGAGCTCTATTACTATCAAGTAGGTTTGGGTGTTGCTAGGATGTGAGCTCTGTTACCATCAAGTAGGTTTGGGTGTTGCTAGGTTGTGAGCTCTATTACCATCAAGTAGGTTTGGGTGTTGCTAGGGGTCAGCTCTATTACCATCAAGTAAGTTTGGGTGTTGCTAGGGGGTCAGCTCTATTACCATCAAGTAGGTTTGGGTGTTGCTAGGGGGTCAGCTCTATTACCATCAAGTAAGTTTGGGTGTTGCTAGGAGGTGAGCTCTATTACCATCAAGTAGGTTTGGGTGTTGCTAGGGGGTCAGCTCTATTACCATCAAGTAAGTTTGGGTGTTGCTAGGGGGTGAGCTCTAACCTCCAAACAAGCTTCAATGCCATACAACACTCCTTCCGTGGCCTCCAACTGCTCTTAAACGCTAGTAAAACCAAATGCATGCTTTTCAACCGATCGCTGCCTGCACCCGCATGCCCGACTAGCATCACCACCCTGGATGGTTCCGATCTTGAATATGTGGACATCTATAAGTACCTAGGTGTCTGGCTAGACTGCAAACTCTCCTTCCAGACTCATATCAAACATCTCCAATCGAAAATCAAATCAAGAGTCGGCTTTCTATTCCGCAACAAAGCCTCCTTCACTCACGCCGCCAAGCTTACCCTAGTAAAACTGACTATCCTTCCGATCCTCGACTTCGGCGATGTCATCTACAAAATGGCTTCCAACACTCTACTCAGCAAACTGGATGCAGTCTATCACAGTGCCATCCGTTTTGTCACTAAAGCACCTTATACCACCCACCACTGCGACCTGTATGCTCTGGTCGGCTGGCCCTCGTTACATGTTCGTCGCCAGACCCACTGGCTCCAGGTCATCTACAAGTCCATGCTAGGTAAAGCTCCGCCTTATCTCAGTTCACTGGTCACGATGGCAACACCCATCCGTAGCACGCGCTCCAGCAGGTGTATCTCACTGATCATCCCTAAAGCCAA
>NW_024608582.1:40000-45000 GCF_018296145.1 Oncorhynchus tshawytscha | reverse complement strand
GTCTGACCACTAGGGAGCAACAGTGAGTCATGTGCTTAGTCCAGCCAGGTCACCCAGTATTCAACATCCATCCATGTCTGAGGACATTGGGAGATGATGTGGAAACAGGTGGAAACAGGCCACTAGGGGGCAACAGTGAGCGCTGTTACATTCAAGTAGGTTTCAGTTTTGCTGCTAGGGTGGTGGGGATAGAGTAAGACCCTAAACCCTTGTTAGGGTGATGGGGATAGAGTAAGACCCTAAACCCTTGTTAGGGTGATGGGGATAGAGTAAGACCCTAAACCCTTGTTAGGGTGTTGGGGATAGAGCAAGACCCTAAACCCTTGTTAGGGTGATGGGGATAGAGTAAGACCCTAAACCCTTGCTAGGGTGATGGGGATAGAGTAAGACCCTAAACCCTTGCTAGGGTGATGGGGATAGAGTAAGACCCTAAACCCTTGCTAGGGTGATGGGGATAGAGTAAGACCCTAAACCCTTGCTAGGGTGATGGGGATAGAGTAAGACCCTAAACCCTTGCTAGGGTGATGGGGATAGAGTAAGACCCTAAACCCTTGCTAGGGTGATGGGGATGGGGATAGAGTAAGACCCTAAACCCTTGCTAGGGTGATGGGGATGGGGATAGAGTAAGACCCTAAACCCTTGTTAGGGTGGTGGGGATAAACCCTTGTTAGGGTGTAAGACCCTAAACCCTTGTTAGGGTGATGGGGATAGGGATAGAGTAAGACCCTAAACCCTTGTTAGGGTGATGGGGATGGGGATAGAGTAAGACCCTAAACCCTTGTTAGGGTGATGGGGATAGAGTAAGGCCCTAAACCCTTGTTAGGGTGATGGGGATAGAGTAAGACCCTAAACCCTTGTTAGGGTGATGGGGATAGAGTAAGACCCTAAACCCTTGTTAGGGTGATAGGGATAGAGTAAGACCCTAAACCCTTGTTAGGGTGTTGGGGATGGGGATAGAGTAAGACCCTAAACCCTTGTTAGGGTGATGGGGATAGAGTAAGACCCTAAACCCTTGCTAGGGTGATGGGGATAGAGTAAGACCCTAAACCCTTGTTAGGGTGATGGGGATAGAGTAAGACCCTAAACCCTTGCTAGGGTGATGGGGATAGAGTAAGACCCTAAACCCTTGCTAGGGTGATGGGGATAGAGTAAGACCCTAAACCCTTGTTAGGGTGATGGGGATGGGGAGGGTGATGGGGATAGAGTAAGACCCTAAACCCTTGTTAGGGTGATGGGGATAGGGTGATGGGGATGGGGATAGAGTAAGACCCTAAACCCTTGTTAGGGTGATGGGGATAGAGTAAGACCCTAAACCCTTGTTAGGGTGATGGGGATAGAGTAAGACCCTAAACCCTTGTTAGGGTGATGGGGATAGAGGACCCTAAACCCTTGTTAGGGTGATGGGGATAGAGTAAGACCCTAAACCCTTGTTAGGGTGATAAACCCTTGGGGATGGGGATAGAGTAAGACCCTAAACCCTTGTTAGGGTGATGGGGATGGGGATAGAGTAAGACCCTAAACCCTTGTTAGGGTGATGGGGATAGAGTAAGACCCTAAACCCTTGCTAGGGTGATGGGGATAGAGTAAGACCCTAAACCCTTGTTAGGGTGATGGGGATAGAGTAAGACCCTAAACCCTTGTTAGGGTGATGGGGATAGAGTAAGACCCTAAACCCTAAACCCTTGTTAGGGTGATGGGGATAGAGACCCTAAACCCTTGTTAGACCCTAAACCCTTGTTAGGGTGATGGGGATGGGGATAGAGTAAGACCCCCTAAACCCTTGTTAGGTGATGGGGATAGAGTAAGACCCTAAACCCTTGCTAGGGTGATGGGGATAGAGTAAGACCCCTAAACCCTTGTTAGGGTGATGGGGATAGAGTAAGACCCTAAACCCTTGTTAGGGTGATGGGGATAGAGACCCTAAGACCCCTAAACCCTTGTTAGGGTGATAGGGGATAGAGTAAGACCCTAAACCCTTGTTAGGGTGTTGGGGATGGGGATAGAGTAAGACCCTAAACCCTTGTTAGGGTGATGGGGATAGAGTAAGACCCTAAACCCTTGCTAGGGTGATGGGGATAGAGTAAGACCCTAAACCCTTGTTAGGGTGATGGGGATAGAGTAAGACCCTAAACCCTTGTTAGGGTGATGGGGATAGAGTAAGACCCTAAACCCTAGTTATGGTGATGGGGATAGAGTAAGACCCTAAACCCTTGTTAGGGTGATGGGGATAGAGTAAGACCCTAAACCCTTGCTAGGGTGATGGGGATAGAGTACGACCCTAAACCCTTGTTAGGGTGATGGGGATAGAGTAAGACCCTAAACCCTTGTTAGGGTGATGGGGATAGAGTAAGACCCTAAACCCTAGTTAGGGTGATGGGGATAGGATAAGACCCTAAACCCTTGCTAGGGTGAAGGGGATAGAGTAAGACCCTAAACCCTTGCTAGGGTGATGGGAATAGAGTAAGTCCCTAAACACTTGCTAGGGTGATGGGGATGGGGATAGAGTAAGACCCTATACCCTTGTTAGGGTGATGGGGATGGGGATAGAGTAAGACCCTAAACCCTTGTTAGGGTGATGGGGATAGAGGACCCTAAACCCTTGTTGATGATGGGGATGGGGATAGTAGTAAGACCCTAAACCCTTGCTAGGGTGATGGGGATAGAGTAAGACCCTAAACCCTTGCTAGGGTGATGGGGATGGGGATAGAGTAAGACCCTAAACCCTTGTTAGGGTGATGGGGATGGGGATAGAGTAAGACCCTAAACCCTTGCTAGGGTGATGGGGATGGGGATGGGGATGAGTAAGACCCTAAACCCTTGCTAGGGTGATGGGGATGGGGATGGAGTAAGACCCTAAACCCTTGCTAGGGTGATGGGGATGGGGATAGAGTAAGACCCTAAACCCTTGCTAGGGTGATGGGGATGGGGTGATGGAGGGGATAAGACCCTAAACCCTTGCTAGGGTGATGGGGATGGGGATAGAGTAAGACCCTAAACCCTTGCTAGGGTGATGGGGATGGAGTAAGACCCTAAACCCTTGCTAGGGTGATGGGGATGGGGATAGAGTAAGACCCTAAACCCTTGCTAGGGTGATGGGGATGGAGTAAGACCCTAAACCCTTGCTAGGGTGATGGGGATGGGGATGGAGTAAGACCCTAAACCCTTGCTAGGGTGATGGGGATAGAGTAAGACCCTAAACCCTTGCTAGGGTGATGGGGATGGGGATAGAGTAAGACCCTAAACCCTTGCTAGGGTGATGGGGATGGGGATAGAGTAAGACCCTAAACCCTTGCTAGGGTGATGGGGATAGAGTAAGACCCCTTGTAAACCCTAGTTAGGGTGATGGGGATAGGATAAGACCCTAAACCCTTGCTAGGGTGATGGGGATGGGGGGATAGAGTAAGACCCTTAACCCTTGTTAGGGTGATGGGGATAGAGTAAGACCCTTAACCCTTGTTAGGGTGATGGGGATAGAGTAAGACCCTAAACCCTAGTTAGGGTGATGGGGATAGAGTAAGACCCTTAACCCTTGTTAGGGTGATGGGGATAGAGTAAGACCCTTAACCCTTGCTAGGGTGATGGGGATAGAGTAAGACCCTAAACCCTTGTTAGGGTGATGGGGATAGAGTAAGACCCTAAACCCTTGTTAGGGTGATGGGGATAGAGTAAGACCCTAAACCCTTGTTAGGGTGATGGGGATAGAGTAAGACCCTAAACCCTTGTTAGGGTGATGGGGATAGAGTAAGACCCTTAACCCTTGTTAGGGTGATGGGGATAGAGTAAGACCCTAAACCCTAGTTAGGGTGATGGGGATAGGATAAGACCCTATCAGATCGATTTGATGTTAGAGTAGAATCATATTGAGAATCAAATGTTTGTGTAACACATTGGCCTGATAAGCAGCTCGTCAGACGGATTCACAATCAGTGTTAAGGAACATTGGAATAATACTGTTTATGACCTTTTCCACTTGTCTTTCAAAAGTAGTTGTTCCTGAACCAGCACCTGGTTGTCCCTGAACCATCACCTGGTTGTTCCTGAACCAGCACCTGGTCGTTCCTGAACCAGCACCTGGTTGTTCCTGAACCAGCACCTGGTTGTCCCTGAACCATCACCTGGTTGTTCCTGAACCAGCACCTGGTCATTCCTGAACCAGCACCTGGTTGGTCCTGATCCAGCACCTGGTTGTTCCTGAACCAGTACCTGGTTGTTCCTGAACCAGCACCTGGTTGTTCCTGAACCATCACCTGGTTGTCCCTGAACCATCACCTGGTTGTTCCTGAACCAGCACCTGTTTGTTCCTGAACCAGCACCTGGTTGTTCCTGAACCAGCACCTGGTTGTTCCTGAACCATCAACCATTGTTCCTGAACCATCACCTTGTTGTTCCTGAACCAGTTGTTCCTGAACCAGCACCTGGTTGTTCCTGAACCATCTCCTGGTTGTCCCTGAACCATCACCTGGTTGTTCCTGAACTATCACCTGGTTGTTCCTGAACCAGCACCTGGTTGTCCCTGAACCATCACCTGGTTGTTCCTGAACCATCACCTGGTTGTTCCTGAACCATCACCTGGTTGTTCCTGAACCATCACCTGGTTGTCCCTGAACCATCACCTGGTCGTTCCTGAACCATCACCTGGTTGTTCCTGAACCATCACCTGGTTGTTCCTGAACCAGCACCTGGTTGTCCCTGAACCAGCACCTGGTTGTTCCTGAACCATCACCTGGTTGTTCCTGAACCAGCACCTGGTTGTTCCTGAACCAGCACCTGGTTGTTCCTGAACCATCACCTTGTTCCTGTTCCTGAACCAGGTTGTTCCTGAACCAGCACCTGGTTGTTCCTGAACCATCACCTGGTTGTCCCTGAACCATCACCTGGTTGTTCCTGAACCATCACCTGGTTGTTCCTGAACCAGCACCTGGTTGTCCCTGAACCATCACCTGGTTGTCCCTGAACCATCACCTGGTTGTTCCTGAACCAGCACCTGGTTGTCCCTGAAC
>NW_024608582.1:12500-35000 GCF_018296145.1 Oncorhynchus tshawytscha | reverse complement strand
AGATTCTGATGTTTGTCCAACCTTAAAATTCCAAGGTGTTTTGGACCTCCTGGGTTGCTCCTCCTTCATGAGGCTCCTCCTTCATGAGGCTCCTCCTTCATGAGGCTCCTCCTACATGCAGCTCTGCCTAATGAGACTCCTCCTACATGCAGCTCTGCCTAATGATGCTCCTCCTACATGCAGCTCTGCCTAATGAGGCTCCTCCTACATGCAGCTCTGCCTAATGAGGCTCCTCCTACATGCAGCTCTGCCTAATGAGGCTCCTCCTACATGCAGCTCTGCCTAATGAGGCTCCTCCTACATGCATCCTGCATTAAACCCAGGCTCATTCTTGATGCAGCTCTGCCCCATGAGGCTCCTCCTATTTAATGCATCCTGCATTAAACCAATTACAAAGGGAATCTTGATGGTAATACCTGTTAGGGGAGTGGCGGGTATCTGGGAACAGCCAGGTTTACTGTCTGAAAAGGAATCTTGAGCGACCTGTTAGGGGAGGGTGGGTATCTGGGAACAGCCAGGTTTACTGTCTGAGAAAGAGAGATGTTCGTACTAGGGGAGGGTGGGTATCTGGGAACAGCCAGGTTTACTGTCTGAGAAAGAGAGATGTTCGTACTAGGGGAGGGTGGGTATCTGGGAACAGCCAGGTTTACTGTCTGAGAAAGAGAGATGTTTGTACTAGGGGAGGGTGGGTATCTGGGAACAGCCAGGTTTACTGTCTGAGAAAGAGAGATGTTCGTACTAGGGGAGGGTGGGTATCTGGAAACAGCCAGGTTTACTGTCTGAGAAAGAGAGATGTTCGTACTAGGGGAGGGTGGGTATCTGGGAACAGCATATACATGGAGGTTTACTGTCTGAGAAAGAGAGATGTTCGTACTAGGGGAGGGTGGGTATCTGGGAACAGCAGATACATGGAGGTTTACAGTCTGAGAAAGAGAGATGTTCGTACTAGGGGAGGGTGGGTATCTGGGAACAGCCAGGTTTACTGTCTGAGAAAGAGAGATATTCGTACTAGGGGAGGGTGGGTATCTGGGAACAGCATATACATGGAGGTTTACAGTCTGAGAAAGAGAGATGTTCGTACTAGGGGAGGGTGGGTATCTGGGAACAGCCAGGTTTACTGTCTGAGAAAGAGAGATGTTCGTACTAGGGGAGGGTGGGTATCTGGGAACAGCCAGGTGTACTGTCTGAGAAAGAGAGATGTTCGTACTAGGGGAGGGTGGGTATCTGGGAACAGCAGATACATGGAGGTTTACTGGCTGAGAAAGAGAGATATTCATGCAGGGGGAGGGTGTGTAACTGGGAACAGCAGACACATGAAGGTTCACTTTTCCCTCTTCCTCCTGGATCAGGTGTTATATAGTGTTACTAGCCCAGAGCTGAGTCCTATATAGTGTTACTAGACCAGAGCTGAGTCCTATATAGTGTTACTAGACCAGAGCTGAGTCCTATATAGTGTTACTAGACCAGAGCTGAGTCCCAGTTAGCACCCTGTTCCATATATAGTGTTACTAGACCAGAGCTGAGTCCTATATAGTGTTACTAGCCCAGAGCTGAGTCCCAGTTAGCACCCTGTTCCATATATAGTGTTACTAGACCAGAGCTGAGTCCTATATAGTGCTACCTGACCAGAGCTGAGTCCTATATAGTGTTACTAGACCAGAGCTGAGTCCCAGTTAGCACCCTGTTCCATATATAGTGTTACTAGACCAGAGCTGAGTCCTATATAGTGTTACTAGACCAGAGCTGAGTCCTATATAGTGTTACTAGACCAGAGCTGAGTCCTATATAGTGTTACTAGACCAGAGCTGAGTCCTATATAGTGTTACTAGACCAGAGCTGAGTCCTATATAGTGTTACTAGACCAGAGCTGAGTCCTATATAGTGTTACTAGACCAGAGCTGAGTCCTATATAGTGTTACTAGGCCAGAGCTGAGTCCTATATAGTGTTACTAGACCAGAGCTGAGTCCTATATAGTGTTACTAGACCAGAGCTGAGTCCTATATAGTGTTACTAGACCAGAGCTGAGTCCTATATAGTGTTACTAGACCAGAGCTGAGTCCTATATAGTGCTACCTGACCAGAGCTGAGTCCTATATAGTGTTACTAGCCCAGAGCTGAGTCCTATATAGTGTTACTAGACCAGAGCTGAGTCCTATATAGTGTTACTAGACCAGAGCTGAGTCCTATATAGTGTTACTAGACCAGAGCTGAGTCCTATATAGTGTTACTAGACCAGAGCTGAGTCCTATATAGTGTTACTAGACCAGAGCTGAGTCCTATATAGTGTTACTAGACCAGAGCTGAGTCCTATATAGTAGACCAGAGCTGAGTCCTATATAGTGTTACTAGACCAGAGCTGAGTCCCAGTTACCCCTGTTCCATATATAGTGTTACTAGACCAGAGCTGAGTACTATATAGTGCTACCTGACCAGAGCTGAGTCCTATATAGTGTTACTAGACCAGAGCTGAGTCCTATATAGTGTTACTAGACCAGAGCTGAGTCCTATATAGTGCTACCTGAAAAGAGCTGAGTCCTATATAGTGTTACTAGGCCAGAGCTGAGTCCTATATAGTGTTACTAGACCAGAGCTGAGTCCCAGTTAGCAACCTATTCCTTATATAGTGCATTACTGTTGACCAGGGTCCATAGGGTAATATTTAGGATGTGGCCTGTTGCTGCACATTGTACACTCCATTGGGTAGGAAGACCAGTGCTGGTTGGGTTGGGCTGCTGTCTGGGCTGCTGGCTGTGCTGCTGTCTGGGCTGCTGGCTGGGCTGCTGGCTGGGCTGCTGGTTGTGCTGCTGGTTGTACTGCTGGCTGGGCTGCTGGCTGGGCTGCCGGCTGGGCTGCTGGCTGGGCTGCTGGCTATGCTGCTGGCTATGCTGCTGGCTGGGCTGCTGGCTGGGCTGCTGGCTGGACTGCTGGCTGGGCTGCTGGCTGGGCTGCTGGCTGTGCTGCTCGCTGTTCTACTCGCTGTGCTGCTCGCTGTGCTGCTGGCTGGGCTGCTGGCTGGCTGCTGGCTGTGCTGCTGGCTGGGCTGCTGGCTGGGCTGCTGGCTGGACTGCTGGCTGGGCTGCTGGCTGGGATGCTGGCTGTGCTGCCGACTGGGCTGCTGGCTGGGCTGCTGGCTGTGCTGCTGGCTGGGCTGCTGGCTGGGCTGCTGGCTGGGCTGCTGGCTGGACTGCTGGCTGGGCTGCTGGCTGGGCTGCTGGCTGGACTGCTGGCTGGGCTGCTGGCTGGGCTGCTGGCTGTGCTGCTGGCTATGCTGCTGGCTGGGCTGCTGGCTGGGCTGCTGGCTGGGCTGCTGGCTGGGCTGCTGGCTGGCTGGGCTGCTGGCTGGGCTTCTGGCTGGGCTGCTGGCTGGGCTGTTGGCTGGGCTGCTGGCTGGGCTGCTGGTTGTGCTGCTGGCTGGGCTGCTGGCTGGGCTGCTGGCTGTGCTGCTGGCTGGGCTGCTGGCTGGGCTGCTGGCTGGCCTGCTGGCTGGGCTGCTGGCTGGGCTGCTGGCTGTGCTGCTGGCTGGGCTGCTGGCTGGGCTGCTGGCTGGACTGCTGGCTGGGCTGCAGGCTGGACTGCTGCAGAGAGACACTTTTATGAGTTAGTATTTAAAGAACTTGGTCTTTGGGTGACTACACACACACACACACACACACTTGCACGAGTCAGCGCAGGCAGGCACGCACGCACACACACACGTACACACAGATATACACACATTTGCAGGCACACACACACACACACACACACACACACACACACACACACACACACACACACACACATATACACACACACACACACACACAAGCTATCTTGAAGTGGAGTTGACTCAAGTGTTATTTTCACTGATTAATTATGGGGTTTTAGTTGAAAGCTGAATGCTTCTTCTGAGGTTTTCAGAGAGTGGCTTTCTGAAACGTTTAACGATGACAGGCTTGAGTGGAGAGAGATGGAGAGAGTGGGAGAGGGGGAGGAGACAGAACAGAGAGAGTGGGAGGAGACAGAACAGAGAGAGGGGGAGGAGACAGAACAGAGAGAGTGGGAGAGGGGGAGGAGACAGAACAGAGAGAGGGGGAGGAGACAGAACAGAGAGAGGGGGAGAGGGGGAGGAGACAGAACAGAGAGAGGGGGAGGAGACAGAGACAGAATAGAGAGAGTGGGAGAGGGGGGAGATAGAACAGAGAGAGGGGAGAGGGGGAGGAGACAGAACAGAGAGAGTGGGAGAGGGGGAGGAGGCAGAGATAGAACAGAGAGAGTGGGAGAGGGGGAGGAGATAGAACAGAGAGAGTTGGAGAGGGGGAGGAGGCAGAGATAGAACAGAGAGAGTGGGAGAGGGGGAGGAGACAGAACAGAGAGAGTGGGAGAGGGGAGGAGGCAGAGATAGAACAGAGAGAGGGGAGAGGGGGAGGAGATAGAACAGAGAGAGTTGGAGAGGGGAGGAGGCAGAGATAGAACAGAGAGAGTGGGAGAGGGGAGGAGACAGAACAGAGAGAGTGGGAGAGGGGGAGGAGATAGAACAGAGAGAGTGGGAGAAGGGGAGGAGACAGAACAGAGAGAGTGGGAGAGGGGGAGGAGGCAGAGACAGAACAGAGAGAGTGGGAGAGGGGAGGAGATAGAACAGAGAGAGTGGGAGAGGGGGAGGAGACAGAACAGAGAGATCTCACGGTCTCATCAATTTGACTTCAGACCCTGACGTTTATCCATGTTTCTCCTAATGTCAGATTTGCAGGTGTTTGTTTCAACCTAAGTTTCTCCTAGTGATGCATCTCAATCATTAATTCTGAATGGTTCAGTTAAGGGTTTAATGTTTGGGGTTAAGACATTCATTCTGAATGGTTCAGTTAAGGGTTTAATTCATTCATTCTGATGGTAATAAACCCACCATACCCTATCAAAACCCAGTCTACTAGATTTTAATAACCCCACCATGCCCTAATAAAACCCAGTCTACTAGATGGTAATAACCCAGTCTACTAGATGGTAATAACCCAGTCTACTAGATGGTAATAACCCCACCATGCCCTATCAAAACCCAGTCTACTAGATGGTAATAACCCCACCATGCCCTATCAAAACCCAGTCTACTAGATGGTAATAACCCAACCATGCCCTATCAAAACCCAGTCTACTAGATGGTAATAACCCCACCCGCCATGCCCTATCAAAACCCAGTCTACTAGATGGTAATAACCCCACCATGCCCTATCAAAACCCAGTCTACTACCTGGTAATAACCCAGTCTACTAGATGGTAATAACCCCACCATGCCCTATCAAAACCCAGTCTACTAGATGGTAATAACCCCACCATGCCCTATCAAAACCCAGTCTACTAGATGGTAATAACCCAGTCTACTAGATGGTAATAACCCCACCATGCCCTATCAAAACCCAGTCTACTCGATGGTAATAACCCCACCATGCGCTATCAAAACCCAGTCTACGAGATGGTAATAACCCCACCCACCATGCCCTATCAAAACCCAGTCTACTAGATGGTAATAACCCCACCATGCCCTATCAAAACCCAGTCTACTAGACGGTAATAACCCCACCATGCCCTATCAAAACCCAGTCTACTAGATGGTACTAACCCCACCATGCCCTATCAAAACCCAGTCTACTAGATGGTAATAACCCCACCATGCCCTATCAAAACCCAGTCTACTAGATGGTAATAACCCAGTCCACCATGCCCTGTCAAAACAAAGTCTACTAGATGGTAATAACCCCACCATGCCCAATCAAAACCCAGTCTACTAGATGGTAATAACCCCACCATGCCCTATCAAAACCCAGTCTACTAGATGGTAATAACCCAGTCCACCATGCCCAATCAAAACCCAGTCTACTAGATGGTAATAACCCAGTCTACTAGATGGTAATAACCCCACCATGCCCTATCAAAACCCAGTCTACTAGATGGTAATAACCCCACCATGCTCAATCAAAACCCAGTCTACCCAGATGGTATTAACCCCACCATGCCCTATCAAAACCCAGTCTACTAGATGGTAATAACCCAGTCTACTAGATGGTAATAACCCAGTCCACCATGCCCTATCAAAACCCAGTCTACTAGATGGTAATAACCCAGTCCGCCATGCCCTATCAAAACCCAGTCTACTAGATGGTAATAACCCCAACATGCCCTATCTAAACCCAGTCTACTAGATGGTAATAACCTCACCCACCATGCCCTATCAAAACCCAGTCTACTAGATGGTAATAACCCCACCATGCCCTATCAAAACCCAGTCTACTAGATGGGAACAACCCAGTCTACTAGATGGTAATAACCCCACCATGCCCTATCAAAACCCAGTCTACTAGATGGTAATAACCCCACCATGCCCTATCAAAACCCAGTCTACTAGATGGTAATAACCCCACCATGCCCTATCAAAACCCAGTCTACTAGATGGTAATAACCCCACCTTGCCCTATCAAAACCCAGTCTACTAGATGGTAATAAAACAGTCTACTAGATGGTAATAACCCCACCATGCCCTATCAAAACCTAGTCTCCTAGATGGTAATAACCCCACCATGCCCTATCAAAACCCAGTCTACTCGATGGTAATAACCCCACCATGCCCTATCAAAACCCAGTCTACTAGATGGTAATAACCCCACCCACCATGCCCTATCAAAACCCAGTCTACTAGCTGGTAATAACCCAGTCTCCTAGATGGTAATAACCCCACCATGCCCTATCAAAACCCAGTCTACTAGATGGTAGTAACCCCACCATGCCCTGTCAAAACCCAGTCTACTAGATGGTAATAACCCAGTCTACTAGATGGTAATAACCCCACCATGCCCTATCAAAACCTAGTCTACTAGATCGTAATAACCCCACCATGCCCTATCAAAACACAGTCTACTAGATGGTAATAACCCCACCATGCCCTATCAAAACCCAGTCTACAAGATGGTAATAACCCCACCCACCATGCCCTATCAAAACCCAGTCTACTAGATGGTAATAACCCCACCATGCCCTATCAAAACACAGTCTACTAGATGGTAATAACCCCACCATGCCCTATCAAAACCCAGTCTACTAGATGGTAATAACCCAGTCTACTAGATGGTAATAACCCCACCATGCCCTATCAAAACCCAGTCTACTAGATGGTAATAACCCCACCATGCCCTATCAAAACCCAGTCTACTAGATGGTAATAACCCAGTCTACTAGATGGTAATAACCCCACCATGCCCTATCAAAACCTAGTCTACTAGATGGTAATAACCCCACCATGACCTATCAAAACCCAGTCTACTCGATGGTAATAACCCCACCATGCCCTATCAAAACCCAGTCTACTAGATGGTAGTAACCCCACCATGCCCGATCAAAACCCTGTCTACTAGATGGTAATAACCCAGTCTACTAGATGGTAATAACCCCACCCACCATGCCCTATCAAAACCCAGTCTACTAGATGGTAATAACCCCACCATGCCCTATCAAAACACAGTCTACTAGATGGTAATAACCCCACCATGCCCTATCAAAACCCAGTCTACTAGATGGTAATAACCCAGTCTACTAGATGGTAATAACCCCACCATGCCCTATCAAAACCCAGTCTACTAGATGGTAATAACCCCACCATGCCCTATCAAAACCCAGTCTACTAGATGGTAATAACCCAGTCTACTAGATGGTAATAACCCCACCATGCCCTATGAAAACCCAGTCTACTAGATGGTAATAACCCCACCATGACCTATCAAAACCCAGTCTACTCGATGGTAATAACCCCACCATGCCCTATCAAAACCCAGTCTACTAGATGGTAGTAACTCCACCATGCCCTATCAAAACCCTGTCTACTAGATGGTAATAACCCAGTCTACTAGATGGTAATAACCCCACCATGCCTATCAAAACCTAGTCTACTAGATGGTAATAACCCCACCATGCCCTATCAAAACCCAGTCTACTCGATGGTAATAACCCCACCATGCCCTATCAAAACACAGTCTACTAGATGGTAATAACCCCACCATGCCCTATCAAAACCCAGTCTACTAGATGGTAATAACCCCACCCACCATGCCCTATCAAAACCCAGTCTACTAGATGGTAATAACCCCACCATGCCCTATCAAAACCCTGTCTACTAGATGGTAATAACCCAGTCTACTAGATGGTAATAACCCCACCCACCATGCCCTATCAAAACCCAGTCTACTAGATGGTAATAAACCCACCATGCCCTATCAAAACACAGTCTACTAGATGGTAATAACCCCACCTTGCCCTATCAAAACCCAGTCTACTAGATGGTAATAAAACAGTCTACTAGATGGTAATAACCCCACCATGCCCTATCAAAACCTAGTCTCCTAGATGGTAATAACCCCACCATGCCCTATCAAAACCCAGTCTACTCGATGGTAATAACCCCACCATGCCCTATCAAAACCCAGTCTACTAGATGGTAATAACCCCACCCACCATGCCCTATCAAAACCCAGTCTACTAGCTGGTAATAACCCAGTCTCCTAGATGGTAATAACCCCACCATGCCCTATCAAAACCCAGTCTACTAGATGGTAGTAACCCCACCATGCCCTATCAAAACCCAGTCTACTAGATGGTAATAACCCAGTCTACTAGATGGTAATAACCCCACCATGCCCTATCAAAACCTAGTCTACTAGATCGTAATAACCCCACCATGCCCTATCAAAACACAGTCTACTAGATGGTAATAACCCCACCATGCCCTATCAAAACCCAGTCTACAAGATGGTAATAACCCCACCCACCATGCCCTATCAAAACCCAGTCTACTAGATGGTAATAACCCCACCATGCCCTATCAAAACACAGTGTACTAGATGGTAATAACCCCACCATGCCCTATCAAAACCCAGTCTACTAGATGGTAATAACCCAGTCTACTAGATGGTAATAACCCCACCATGCCCTATCAAAACCCAGTCTACTAGATGGTAATAACCCCACCATGCCCTATCAAAACCCAGTCTACTAGATGGTAATAACCCAGTCTACTAGATGGTAATAACCCCACCATGCCCTATCAAAACCTAGTCTACTAGATGGTAATAACCCCACCATGACCTATCAAAACCCAGTCTACTCGATGGTAATAACCCCACCATGCCCTATCAAAACCCAGTCTACTAGATGGTAGTAACCCCACCATGCCCGATCAAAACCCTGTCTACTAGATGGTAATAACCCAGTCTACTAGATGGTAATAACCCCACCCACCATGCCCTATCAAAACCCAGTCTACTAGATGGTAATAACCCCACCATGCCCTATCAAAACACAGTCTACTAGATGGTAATAACCCCACCATGCCCTATCAAAACCCAGTCTACTAGATGGTAATAACCCAGTCTACTAGATGGTAATAACCCCACCATGCCCTATCAAAACCCAGTCTACTAGATGGTAATAACCCCACCATGCCCTATCAAAACCCAGTCTACTAGATGGTAATAACCCAGTCTACTAGATGGTAATAACCCCACCATGCCCTATGAAAACCTAGTCTACTAGATGGTAATAACCCCACCATGACCTATCAAAACCCAGTCTACTCGATGGTAATAACCCCACCATGCCCTATCAAAACCCAGTCTACTAGATGGTAGTAACCCCACCATGCCCTATCAAAACCCTGTCTACTAGATGGTAATAACCCAGTCTACTAGATGGTAATAACCCCACCATGCCCTATCAAAACCTAGTCTACTAGATGGTAATAACCCCACCATGCCCTATCAAAACCCAGTCTACTCGATGGTAATAACCCCACCATGCCCTATCAAAACCCAGTCTACTAGATGGTAATAACCCCACCATGCCCTATCAAAACCCAGTCTACTAGATGGTAATAACCCCACCCACCATGCCCTATCAAAACCCAGTCTACTAGATGGTAATAACCCCACCATGCCCTATCAAAACACAGTCTACTAGATAGTAATAACCCCACCATGCCCTATCAAAACCCAGTCTACTAGATGGTAATAACCCCACCCACCATGCCCTATCAAAACCCAGTCTACTAGATGGTAATAACCCCACCATGCCCTATCAAAACACAGTCTACTAGGAAGTAATAACCCCACCATGCCCTATCAAAACCCAGTCTACTAGATGGTAATAACCCCACCATGCCCTATCAAAGCCCAGTCTACTAGATGGTAATAACCCCACCATGCCCTATCAAAACCCAGTCTACTAGATGGTAATAACCCCACCATGCCCTATCAAAACCCAGTCTACTAGATGGTAATAACCCAGTCCACCATGCCCTGTCAAAACAAAGTCTACTAGATGGTAATAACCCCACCATGCCGTATCAAAACCCAGTCTACTAGATGGTAATAACACAGTCCACCATGCCCTATCAAAACCCAGTCTACTAGATGGTAATAACCCCACCATGCCCTATCAAAGCCCAGTCTACTAGATGGTAATAACCCCACCATGCCCTATCAAAACCCAGTCTACTCGATGGTAATAACCCAGTCCGCCATGCCCTGTCAAAACAAAGTCTACTAGATGGTAATAACCCCACCATGCCCTATCAAAACCCAGTCTACTAGATGGTAATAACCCCACCATGCCCTATCAAAACCCAGTATACTAGATTGTAATAACCCAGTCCACCATGCCCTGTCAAAACAAAGTCTACTAGATGGTAATAACCCCACCATGCCCTATCAAAACCCAGTCTAGTAGATGGTAATAACCCCACCATGCCCTATCAAAACCCAGTCTACTAGATGGTAATAACACAGTCTACTAGATGGTAATAACCCCACCATGCCCTATCAAAGCCCAGTCTACTAGATGGTAATAACCCCACCATGCCCTATCAAAACCCAGTCTACTAGGTGGTAATAACCCCACCATGCCCTATCAAAACCCAGTCTACTAGATGGTAATAACCCCACCATGCCCTATCAAAACCCAGTATACTAGATGGTAATAACCCAGTCCACCATGCCCTGTCAAAACAAAGTCTACTAGATGGTAATAACCCCACCATGCCCTATCAAAACCCAGCCTACTAGATGGTAATAACCCCACCATGCTCTATCAAAACCCAGTCTACTAGATGGTAATAACCCAGTCCACCATGCCCTATCAAAACCCAGTCTACTAGATGGTAATAACCCAGTCTACTAGATGGTAATAACCCCACCATGCCCTATCAAAACCCAGTCTACTAGATGGTAATAACCCCACCATGCCCTATCAAAACCCAGTCTACTAGATGGTAATAACCTCACCCACCATGCCCTATCAAAACCCAGTCTACTAGATGGTAATAACCCCACCATGCCCTCTCAAAACCCAGTCTACTAGATGATAATAACCTCACCCACCATGCCCTATCAAAACCCAGTCTACTAGATGGTAATAACTGGAGTGTCCTCCGAAATACACTCACTCACTCACTCACACACACACACACACACTCTCTCACACACACACACACACACACACACACACACACACACACACACACACACACACACACACACACACACACACACACACACACACACACACACACACACAGTGAATTAGAAGGTGAATCACCGGGGGCGGCACAACAGCATTAGAAACAGATGTTTATGGATTTATTCTGACCTTCTGGGAGCTTGAAACTGCAGAACAACACAAAGTCAACAAGCAGGGAAAGCCTGGGGGAGGCCCAGACACTCTTTCCCTCCTTCTCTCCTTTTATTCCTTCCCTTATCTCCTTCCCGTATCTCCTTCCCTTAGCTCCTACCCTCCTTTCATTCTTCCCTTCTCTCCTTCCCTTATCTCCTACCCTCCTTCCATTCTTCCCTTCCGGTATCTCCTTCTCTCCTTCCCTTCTCTCCTTTTATCCTTCCCTTCTCTCCTTCCATTCTTCCCTTCTCTCCTTCCCTTCTCTCCTTCTCTCCTTCTCATCTTCTCTCATCCTAATAAATGAGGTTGGGTCTCTAAAACCACTGGAGGTTGGTGGCACCTTAATTGGGGAGGACTGGCTCGTGGTAATGGCTGGAGCGCGAATGGGTGAAATGCTATCAAATACATCAAACAGATGGTTTTGACGGAGCATTTAATCTGCTCCGTTCCAGCCATTTACTATGAGCCTGTCCTCCTCTCAACCAATTAAAACCAGAGCTGAGAAGCATCAGTACTGTCGGAGCCGGTAGTTAGTGGGCGCAGCTGATGCTGCAGTTGTTGTAGCCAGGGACCTTAACAAAGGACCATTCTATTAGGATCACTTCTATTCCCAGACTGCAGACCAATTAGCAAACACACAGATTAGGCTGAAATCAAACAAACAGGAGAGGGAGAGGGGGAGGGGGAGAGAGAGGGGGAGAGAGAGAGAGAGAGAGAGAGAGAGAGAGAGAGAGAGAGAGAGGGGAGAGAGAGAGAAGGAGGGAGGGAGACAGAGAGTGAGAGAGAGAGAGAGAGAGAGAGAGAGAGAGAGAAGGAGGGAGGGGGAGAGTTAGAGAGAGGGAGAGAGAGAAGGGAGAGAGAGGGGAGGTGAGAGAGTGAGAGAGAAAGAGGGAGAGAGTGAGAGGAGAGAGGGGGAGGAGAGAAAGAGGAGAGAGTGAGAGAGGGGGAGAGAGAGGGAGGGAGAGAGAAAGAGGGAGAGAGAAGAGAGAGGAGTGAGGGAGAGATGAGGGGGTGAGAGAGAGGGAGAGAGGGGTGGGGAGAGAGAGAGAGGGAGAGAGCGAGAGGCAGAGAGAGAGAGAGAGAGAGAGAGGGGTGAGAGGGGAGGGGGAGAGAGAGGGAGAGAGGAGAGAGGGAGAGGTAGAGAGTGAACGAGGGAGAGAGGGAGAGAGAGGGAGAGAGAGAGAGAGAGAGAGAGGGAGAGAGAGTGTGGTGAGGGGGAGAGGGGAGGGAGAGAGAGAGAATGAACAGTACATCTATACTGTATGTCAGGCAAATGAATCCTATGAAAGGAAAGGGGAAAGTGGGATACCTAGTCAGTTCTACAACGGAATGTGTCTTCCAGTATTTAACCCCTCAACAGGACTGTACATAATGAGAGTATTTAACCCCTCAACAGGACTGTACATAATGAGAGTATTTAACCCCTCAACAGGACTGTACATAATGAGAGTATTTAACCCCTCAACAGGACTGTACATAATGAGAGTATTTAACCCCTCAACAGGACTGTACATAATGAGAGTATTTAACCCCTCAACAGGACTGTACATAATGAGAGTATTTAACCCCTCAACAGGACTGTACATAATGAGAGTATTTAACCCCTCAACAGGACTGTACATAATGAGAGTATTTAACCCCTCAACAGGACTGTACATAATGAGAGTATTTAACCCCTCAACAGGACTGTACATAATGAGAGGATTCAGACCATCCTGCTTGTTTTCCCACATGTTGTTACAGCCTTTTCTAAAATAGATTAAATCCTCATCAATCTACACACTATACCCCGTAATGACAAAAACTGTTGTTTTGAGAGACAACAGTTTTTGCTTTGTCATTATGGGGTATTGTGATGTCATTACCGGGTATTGTGATGTCATTACAGGGTATTGTGATGTCATTACGGGTATTGTGATGTCATTACGGGGTATTGTGATGTCATTACTGGGTATTGTGCGTAGATTTGATACCACCTCTGTGTGTGTTTATACGAAATACAAACGGGTGTGTGCCTTTCCAAATCATGACCGACCAATCAATTGAATTTACCACAGGTGGACTCCAATCAAGTTGTAGAACCATCTCAAGGATGATCAATGGAAACAGGAACTCAATGTCGTGTCTCAAATTAAAAGGTTTGAATACTTATGTATTTAAAAATTATACATTTAAATAAAAATAAAAACCTGTTTTTGCTTTGTCATTATGGGATAGTGTGTGTAGATTGATTTGTATTTATTTAATCCATTTTAGAATAAGTCTGTAACGTAACAAAATGTATGAAAAGGGAATGGGTCGGGATGCACTGTATGCATCTGATTGGCTGCTGCATATGGGGACGTGTATCTGATTGTGATTCTAATCTCATTCTAATCTAATATTGAGTTGCCCCTCCCTCCTGACCCCAGAACAGCCTCAATTCTAATCTAATATTGAGTTGCCCCTCCCCTCCTGACCCCAGAACAGCCTCAATTCTAATCTAATATTGAGTTGCCCCTCCCCTTCTGACCCCAGAACAGCCTCAATTCTAATCTAATATTGAGTTGCCCCTCCCCTTCTGACCCCAGAACAGACCCCAGAACAGCCTCAATTCTAATCTAATATTGAGTTGCCCCTCCCTTCTGACCCCAGAACAGCCTCAATTCTAATCTAATATTGAGTTGCCCCCCCTTCTGACCCCAGAACAGCCTCAATTCTAATCTAATATTGAGTTTCTGACCCCAGAACAGCCTCAATTCTAATCTAATATTGAGTTTCTGCCCCAGAACAGACCCCAGAACAGCCTCAATTCTAATCTAATATTGAGTTGCCCCTCCCCTTCTGACCCCAGAACAGCCTCAATTCTAATCTAATATTGAGTTGCCCCTTCCCCTTCTGACCCCAGAACAGACCCCAGAACAGCCTCAATTCTAATCTAATATTGAGTTGCCCCTCCCCTTCTGACCCCAGAACAGCCTCAATTCTAATCTAATATTGAGTTGCCCCTCCCCTTCTGACCCCAGAACAGCCTCAATTCTAATCTAATATTGAGTTTCTGACCCCAGAACAGACCCCAGAACAGCCTCAATTCTAATCTAATATTGAGTTGCCCCTCCCCTTCTGACCCCAGAACAGCCTCAATTCTAATCTAATATTGAGTTGCCCCTCCCCTTCTGACCCCAGAACAGACCCCAGAACAGCCTCAATTCTAATCTAATATTGAGTTGCCCCTCCCCTCCTGACCCCAGAACAGCCTCAATTCGTCAGGGCATGGACTCTACAAGGTGTCAAAGCGTTCCGCAGGGATTCTGGCCCATGTTGACTCTAATGCTCCCCAACACTTGTGTCCAGTTGGCTGAATGTCCTTTGGGTGGTTGACCGCTCAAGACACACACGGAGAAACTGTTGAGCGTGAAAAACCCAGCAGCATTGCAGTTCTTGGCACAAACCGATGTGCCTGGCAAGCTACTGCCATGCCCTGATCTTTTGTCTTGCCCATTCACCCTCTTGAATTACTGACTTTATTGTCCCCATGGGGACATGTTGTTGCAGTGTCATGTACACGTTTAAAATGGCGTTTTAATAGAAAACAAATGGACAACAGTTATAATAGTTACATAGCAATAGAAAGAGATGCTGGCCTTACTGGGTTACTGGGTGGATAGGAACATTATCCTGCTGGCCTTACTGGGTTACTGGGTGGATAGGAACATTATCCTGCTGGCCTTACTGGGTTACTGGGTGGATAGGAACATTATCCTGCTGGCCTTACTGGGTTACTGGGTGGATAGGAACATTATCCTGCTGGCCTTACTGGGTTACTGGGTGGATAGGAACATTATCCTGCTGGCCTTACTGGGTTACTGGGTGGATAGGAACATTATCCTGCTGGCCTTACTGGGTTACTGGGTGGATAGGAACATTATCCTGCTGGCCTTACTGGGTTACTGGGTGGATAGGAACATTATCCTGCTGGCCTTACTGGGTTACTGGGTGGATAGGAACATTATCCTGCTGGCCTTACTGGGTTACTGGGTGGATAGGAACATTATCCTGCTGGCCTTACTGGGTTACTGGGTGGAACATTATCCTGAGGAACATTATCCTGCTGGCCTTACTGGGTTACTGGGTGGATAGAACATTATCCTGAACATTATCCTGCTGGCCTTACTGGGTTACTGGGTGGATAGGAACATTATCCTGCTGGCCTTACTGGGTTACTGGGTGGATAGGAACATTATCCTGCTGGCCTTACTGGGTTACTGGGTGGATAGGAACATTATCCTGCTGGCCTTACTGGGTTACTGGGTGGATAGGAACATTATCCTGCTGGCCTTACTGGGTTACTGGGTGGATAGGAACATTATCCTGCTGGCCTTACTGGGTTACTGGGTGGATAGGAACATTATCCTGCTGGCCTTACTGGGTTACTGGGTGGATAGGAACATTATCCTGCTGGCCTTACTGGGTTACTGGGTGGATAGGAACATTATCCTGCTGGCCTTACTGGGTTACTGGGTGGATAGGAACATTATCCTGCTGGCCTTACTGGGTTACTGGGTGGATAGGAACATTATCCTGCTGGCCTTACTGGGTTACTGGGTGGATAGGAACATTATCCTGCTGGCCTTACTGGGTTACTGGGTGGATAGGAACATTAGCCTGCTGGCCTTACTGGGTTACTGGGTGGATAGGAACATTATCCTGCTGGCCTTACTGGGTTACTGGATAGGAACATTAGCCTGCTGGCCTTACTGGGTTACTGGGTGGATAGGAACATTAGCCTGCTGGCCTTACTGGGTGGATAGGAACATTAGCCTGCTGGCCTTACTGCGTGGATAGGAACATTAGCCTGCTGGCCTTACTGGGTGGATAGGAACATTATCCTGCTGGCCTTACTGGGTTACTGGGTGGATAGGAACATTATCCTGCTGGCCTTACTGGGTGGATAGGAACATTAGCTCGAGCCCAGAGGGGAGTAGTTCATAGTTCAGGTACAGGGGGTGGGGCTTGGGTCTAAAATTATTTTGTGAACCTTGCGCAGGGCCCTGACCTCAAATATCTCATCCAGGCCTGTCTGTTTGACTCCTAGTACCTTGGGGAGGGCCCTGACCTTAAAGATCTCATCCTGTCTGTTTGACTCCAAGTACCTTGCACAGGGCCCTGACCTTAAAGATCTCATCCAGGCCTGTCTGTTTGACTCCTAGTACCTTGGGGAGGGACCTAACCTTAAAGATCTCATCCAGGCCTGTCTGTTTGACTCCAAGTACCTTGCTGAGGGCCCTGACCTTAAAGATCTCATCCAGGCCTGTCTGTTTGACTCCAAGTACCTTGGGGAGGGCCCTGACCTTAAAGATCTCATCCAGGCCTGTCTGTTTGACTCCCAGTACCTTGCTGAGTGCCCTGACCTTAAATATCTCATCCAGGCCTGTCTGTTTGACCCTTAGTACCTTGGGGAGGAACCTGACCTTAAAGATCTCATCCAGGCCTGTCTGTTTGACTCCAAGTACCTTGGGGAGGGCCCTGACCTTAAAGATCTCATCCTGTCTGTTTGACTCCAAGTACCTTGGGGAGGGCCCTGAGCTTAAAGATCTCATCCAGGCCTGTCTGTTTGACTCCAAGTACCTTGCTGAAGGTCCTGACCTTAAAGATCTCATCCAGGCCTGTCTGTTTGACTCCTAGTACCTTGCTTGCTGTGGTGAATAATCCTTCTCAGCATAATACTCTGGCTGACAGTGTCATTGCCAAACCAACAAACAATACAAAATGTTTAAATACTCACAATGAAAGATTTGATAAACAGAGTCTGTATAGTACAGTCAACATTAAAATATCCCAGGTTTTTGAGAGTTTCTTTTTTGGCACACAATCCATGTTTCAATTGTCTCAAGGCTTAAAAATCCTTCTTCAACCTGTCTCCTCCCCTTCATCTTCACTGATTAAAGTGGATTTAACAGGTGACATCAATAAGGGATCATAGCTTCCACCTGGAATCACCTGTTCAGTCTGTGTATTGGAAAGAGCAGGTGTTCCTAATGTTTTGTACACTCTGTGTTTGTGGATGTGTATCTGATTGGCTGCTGCATACACTATGTGTACAAAAGTACGTGGACAAATTAGTGGATTCGGCTATTTCAGGCACACCTGTTGCTGAGAGGTGTATAAAATCGAGTACACAGAATTGCAATCTCCAAAGACAAATATTGGCAGTAGAATGGCCTTACTGAAGAGCTCATTGACTTTCAAAGTGGCAACGTCATAGGATACTACCTTTCCAACAAGTCAGTTCGTCAGATTCCCGCCCTGCTAGAGCTGAACCCCGTTCAACTGTAAGTGCTGTTTATGTGGAGTGGAAAAACATAGGAAAAAACAACAGCTCAGCCGAGAAGTGCTAGGCCACACAACCTCACAGAACAGGACTGCTGAGTGATGAAACGTGTAGAGAGTAATAATCGTCTGTCCTTGGATGTAACACTCACCCTACAAACTGCCTCTGGAAGCAACTTCAGCACGAGAACTGTTAGCCGGGAGGTTGTTGAAATGGGTATCCGTGGCCGAGCAGCTGAACACAAGTGTTAATGTCCTAGACCCCAGGTTGTTACCAGTCTCCTCTATAGACCCCAGGTTGTTACCAGTCTCCTCTATAGACCCCAGGTTGTTACCAGTCTCCTCTATAGACCCCAGGTTGTTACCAGTCTCCTCTATAGACCCCAGGATGTTACCAGTCTCCTCTAGACCCCAGGTTGTTACCAGTCTCCTCTATAGACCCCAGGTTGTTACCAGTCTCCTCTATAGACCCCAGGTTGTTACCAGTCTCCTCTATAGACCCCAGGTTGTTACCAGTCTCCTCTATAGACCCCAGGTTGTTACCAGTCTTGTTACCAGTCTATAGACCCCAGGTTGTTACCAGTCTCCTCTATAGACCCCAGGTTGTTACCAGTCTCCTCTATAGACCCCAGGTTGTTACCAGTCTCCTCTATAGACCCCAGGTTGTTACCAGTCTCCTCTATAGACCCCAGGTTGTTACCAGTCTCCTCTATAGTTGTTACCAGTCTCCTCTAGAGACCCCAGGTTGTTACCAGTCTCCTCTATAGACCACAGGTTGTTACCAGTCTTCTCTATACACCCCAGGTTGTTACCAGTCTCCTCTATAGACCCCAGGTTGTTACCAGTCTCCTCTATAGACCCCAGGTTGTTACCAGTCTCCTCTATACACCCCAGGTTGTTACTCAGTCTCCTCTATAGACCCCAGGTTGTTACCAGTCTCCTCTATAGACCCCAGGTTGTTACCAGTCTCCATTATAGACCCCAGGTTGTTACCAGTCTCCTCTATAGACTCCAGGATGTTACCAGTCTCCTCTATAGACCCCAGGTTGTTACCAGTCTCCTCTATAGACCCCAGGTTGATACCAGTCTCCATTATAGACCCCAGATTGTTACCAGTCTCCTCTATAGACCCCAGGTTGTTACCAGTCTCCTCTATAGACCCCAGGTTGTTACCAGTCTCCTCTATCTACAGTGTTATTGTTATAGGCCCCAGGTTGTTAACAGTCAGGTAGAGTTGCTGTGTAGCTTTAAACAGACGTCCAGTCTCCATCCTCTCCCAGTGTTTTCGACAGCAGAGGGTAATGGGGGCTGGTTGAAATTCATGTCCTTATCCTTACCCCTTCACAACGTCTCCCAAGATCTCTCTCTCTCCTTCTTTCTCTCCTTCTATCTCTCCTTCTTTCTCTCCTTCTATCTCTCCTTCTTTCTCTCCTTCTATCTCTCCTTCTTTCTCTCCTTCTTTCTCTCCTTCTCTCTCTCCTTCTATCTCTCCTTCTATCTCTCCTTCTCTCTCTCCTTCTATCTCTCCTTCTATCTCTCCTTCTCTCTCTCCTTCTATCTCTCCTTCTTTCTCTCCTTCTTTCTCTCCTTCTATCTCTCCTTCTCTCTCTCCTTCTTTCTCTCCTTCTTTCTCTCCTTCTTTCTCTCCTTCTATCTCTCCTTCTATCTCTCCTTCTCTCTCTCCTTCTCTCTCCATCTTTCTCTCCTTCTTTCTCTCCTTCTCTCTCTCCTTCTTTCTCTCCTTCTCTCTCTCCTTCTCTCTCTCCTTCTTTCTCTCCTTCTTTCTCTCCTTCTTTCTCTCCTTCTTTCTCTCCTTCTTTCTCTCCTTCTTTCTCTCCTTCTTTCTCTCCTTCTTTCTCTCCTTCTTTCTCTCCTTCTTTCTCTCCTTCTTTCTCTCCTTCTATCTCTCCTTCTCTCTCTCCTTCTCTCTCTCCTTCTATCTCTCCTTCTTTCTCTCCTTCTATCTCTCCTTCTTTCTCTCCTTCTTTCTCTCTCTTTCTCTCCTTCTTTCTCTCCTTCTTTCTCTCCTTCTCTCTCTCCTTCTGCCTACTTTGTTACTTTCTTTCTTTTTTTTCACTCTCTCTTTCGTGTGCACACACACACACACACACACACACACACACACACACACACACACACACACACACACACACACACACACATCCACACACACACACACACACACACACACACGTTATCCCCACTCCTAACAGGTATGTGGTAGACTGACCAAAGGGACTGGGGATATTGCCATTCAGGACCTTCACTCAGGTTCTCTCTGTGTGTTGCTATTGGTTGTGTTTCTCTCCCTTCCTTCTCGTTTACCTGTGCCTGCCTATTTCCACTCAAACTCTCCGTTAATCTCTCTCTCTTTCTCCATCTCTCTGTGTCTCGTGGACACAAACACATTACCAGAGACAACACACCACATTATCATCAACTCCTCTCTCTCTCTCTCTCTCTCTCTCTGTGAGGGGGTTGGTATTATCATCAACTCCTCTCTCTCTCTCCTGTGAGGGATTGGTATTATCATCAACTCAACTCTCTCTCTCTCTCCTGTGAGGGAGGTTGGTATTATCATCAACTCCTCTCTCTCTCTCTCCCCTGTGAGGGGGTTGGTATTCTCCTCAACTCCTCTCTCTCTCTCTCCCTGTGAGGGGTTGGTATTATCATCAACTCCTCTCTCTCTCTCCTGTGAGGGGTTGGTATTATCATCAACTCCTCTCTCTCTCTCTCCCTGTGAGGGGTTGGTATTATCATCAACTCCTCTCTCTCTCTCCTCTCCCTGTGAGGGGTTGGTATTCTCCTCAACTCCTCTCTCTCTCTCTCTGTGAGGGGGTTGGTATTATCATCAACTCCTCTCTCTCTCTCCCTGTGAGGGGTTTGGTATTATCATCAACTCCTCTCTCTCTCTCTCCTGTGAGGGGTTGGTATTATCATCAACTCCTCTCTCTCTCTCCCTGTGAGGGGTTGGTATTCTCATCAACTCCTCTCTCTCTTGGTATTCTCTCTCTCTCCTGTGAGGGGTTGGTCCCTGTGAGGGGTTGGTATTATCATCAACTCCTCTCTCTCTCTCCTGTGAGGGGTTGGTATTCTCATCAACTCCTCTCTCTCTCTCTCCTGTGAGGGGTTGGTATTATCATCAACTCCTCTCTCTCTCTCTCTCTCTCTGTGAGGGGGTTTGGTATTATCATCAACTCCTCTCTCTCTCTCTCTCTCCCTGTGAGGGGTTGGTATGGTATTCTCCTCTCTCTCCTCTCTCTCTCTCTGTGAGGGGTTGGTATTATCATCAACTCCTCTCTCTCTCTCTCTCTCTCCCTGTGAGGGATTGGTATTATCATCAACTCCTCTCTCTCTCTCCCTGTGAGGGATTGGTATTATCATCAACTCCTCTCTCTCTCTCTCTGTGAGGGGGTTGGTATTCTCCTCAACTCCTCTCAGCTCTCTCCCTGTGAGGGGTAAAGACCAGTGTGTGTGTGCAGGGATGGGCAGTATTTGAATTCTTCTGTGTTTTTATTCATGTGTATTACACTCAGCTGAGCTCCGATTTATTTTGGCACAAGATACTTTCATAGAGCTGTAAATCGTAATACTATATCTATAATACTATATCTATAATACTATATCTATAATACTATATCTATAATACTATATCTATAATACTATATCTATAATACTATATCTATAATACTATATCTATAAAAAAAAATTTAGGCCAACAAAATTACCCAGTGTGCTTTGCAGGTCATTTTTTTGGTGTGTTCATTTTACATGTTGGTGATTTAGCAGACATTCTTATCCAGAGAGACTTCCTGTCTATACATTCAACTAAGGTAGATAAACATCACATCACTGTCACAGCAGAGAGACTTCCTGTCTATACATTCAACTAAGGTAGATAAACACATCACATCACTGTCACAGCAGAGAGACTTCCTGTCTATATATTCAACTAAGGTAGATAAACACATCACATCACTGTCACAGCAGAGAGACTTCCTGTCTATACATTCAACTAAGGTAGATAAACACATCACTGTCACAGCAGAGAGACTTCCTGTCTATACATTCAACTAAGGTAGATAAACATCACATCACTGTCACAGCAGAGAGACTTCCTGTCTATACATTCAACTAAGGTAGATAAACACATCACTGTCACAGCAGAGAGACTTCCTGTCTATACATTCAACTAAGGTAGATAAACATCACATCACTGTCACAGCAGAGAGACTTCCTGTCTATACATTCAACTAAGGTAGATAAACACATCACTGTCACAGCAGAGAGACTTCCTGTCTATACATTCAACTAAGGTAGATAAACATCACATCACTGTCACAGCAGAGAGACTTCCTGTCTATACATTCAACTAAGGTAGATAAACACATCACATCACTGTCACAGCAGAGAGACTTCCTGTCTATACATTCAACTAAGGTAGATAAACATCACATCACTGTCACAGCAGAGAGACTTCCTGTCTATACATTCAACTAAGGTAGATA
>NW_024608582.1:0-5000 GCF_018296145.1 Oncorhynchus tshawytscha | reverse complement strand
CTCTACACTCTAACCACTACCCTGCCCCCTCTACACTCTAACCACTAGGCAACCTACCTCCTCTACACTCTAACCACTAGGCAACCTACCTCCTCTACACTCTAACCACTAGGCTACCTGCCTCCTCTACACTCTAACCACTAGGCTACCTACCACCTCTACACTCTAACCACTACCCTGCCCCCTCTACACTCTAACCACTAGGCAACCTACCTCCTCTACACTCTAACCACTAGGCAACCTACCTCCTCTACACTCTAACCACTAGGCTACCTACCACCTCTACACTCTAACCACTACCCTGCCCCCTCTACACTCTAACCACTAGGCAACCTACCTCCTCTACACTCTAACCACTAGGCTACCTGCCACCTCTACACTCTAACCACTAGGCTACCTACCACCTCTACACTCTAACCACTACCCTGCCCCCTCTACACTCTAACCACTAGGCAACCTACCTCCTCTACACTCTAACCACTAGGCAACCTGCCTCCTCTACACTCTAACCACTAGGCAACCTACCTCCTCTACACTCTAACCACTAGGCGACCCTGCCGCATAAAAAGGTTAATGTTCTCCCTAAACCCCCCCCCTCCCCACCCCAAAAAAATATGGAGGTGGTACGTGGCTCTGACAGATGGATCAGTCGTAGGTTTGATGATTTCTCTCCTTCATGAATGAAAGATGATAACTCTTCAATTATTTATTGATCATCCATGGAGGAGATGATGAGACCGTCATTAGAATACTGATCAAATATTTACTAACCAATCAGAAACCTTCGGAGGGTTAATTCGTTACCCCGGGAAACTAGATTCCGATATAATCTCCAGTAAAATACCTGGCTGACACAAACGCACACTCAAGTCACACGCATACACACACACACACACACACTCAAAACAAACAGGACACACAAACGTAAAACTACTGTGACAGTGTAAATTCACACAAGAGGTTATCAATACACACTACACATAGACCACTAGGTTATCAATACACACTACACATAGACCACTAGGTTATCAATACACACTACAAACAGACCACTAGGTTATCAATACACACAGACCAATAGCTTATCAATACACACAGACCAATAGCTTATCAATACACACAGACCAATAGGTTATAAATACACACTGTCACGGTCTGACCATCGTTCGTATGTGCTTTCCTTGTTTTAGTGTTGGTCAGGACGTGAGCTGGGTGGGCATTCTATGTTGTGTGTCTGGTTTGTCTATTTCTATGTTTGGCCTGATAAGGTTCTCAATCAGAGGCAGGTGTTAGTCATTGTCTCTGATTGGGAACCATATTTAGGTAGCCTGTTTTGTGTTGGGTTTCGTGGGTGATTGTCCTTAGTGTCCTTGTTCCTGTCTCTGTGTTAGTTTACACCAGTAGAGGCTGTTTCTTGTCCTTAGTGTCCTTGTTCCTGTCTCTGTGTTAGTTTACACCAGTAGAGGCTGTTTCTTGTCCTTAGTGTCCTTGTTCCTGTCTCTGTGTTAGTTTACACCAGTAGAGGCTGTTTCTTGTCCTTAGTGTCCTTGTTCCTGTCTCTGTGTTAGTTTACACCAGTAGAGGCTGTTTCTTGTCCTTAGTGTCCTTGTTCCTGTCTCTGTGTTAGTTTACACCAGTAGAGGCTGTTTCTTGTCCTTAGTGTCCTTGTTCCTGTCTCTGTGTTAGTTTACACCAGTAGAGGCTGTTTCTTGTCCTTAGTGTCCTTGTTCCTGTCTCTGTGTTAGTTTACACCAGTAGAGGCTGTTTCTTGTCCTTAGTGTCCTTGTTCCTGTCTCTGTGTTAGTTTACACCAGTAGAGGCTGTTTCTTGTCCTTAGTGTCCTTGTTCCTGTCTCTGTGTTAGTTTACACCAGTAGAGGCTGTTTCTTGTCCTTAGTGTCCTTGTTCCTGTCTCTGTGTTAGTTTACACCAGTAGAGGCTGTTTCTTGTCCTTAGTGTCCTTGTTCCTGTCTCTGTGTTAGTTTACACCAGTAGAGGCTGTTTCTTGTCCTTAGTGTCCTTGTTCCTGTCTCTGTGTTAGTTTACACCAGTAGAGGCTGTTTCTTGTCCTTAGTGTCCTTGTTCCTGTCTCTGTGTTAGTTTACACCAGTAGAGGCTGTTTCTTGTCCTTAGTGTCCTTGTTCCTGTCTCTGTGTTAGTTTACACCAGTAGAGGCTGTTTCTTGTCCTTAGTGTCCTTGTTCCTGTCTCTGTGTTAGTTTACACCAGTAGAGGCTGTTTCTTGTCCTTAGTGTCCTTGTTCCTGTCTCTGTGTTAGTTTACACCAGTAGAGGCTGTTTCTTGTCCTTAGTGTCCTTGTTCCTGTCTCTGTGTTAGTTTACACCAGTAGAGGCTGTTTCTTGTCCTTAGTGTCCTTGTTCCTGTCTCTGTGTTAGTTTACACCAGTAGAGGCTGTTTCTTGTCCTTAGTGTCCTTGTTCCTGTCTCTGTGTTAGTTTACACCAGTAGAGGCTGTTTCTTGTCCTTAGTGTCCTTGTTCCTGTCTCTGTGTTAGTTTACACCAGTAGAGGCTGTTTCTTGTCCTTAGTGTCCTTGTTCCTGTCTCTGTGTTAGTTTACACCAGTAGAGGCTGTTTCTTGTCCTTAGTGTCCTTGTTCCTGTCTCTGTGTTAGTTTACACCAGTAGAGGCTGTTTCTTGTCCTTAGTGTCCTTGTTCCTGTCTCTGTGTTAGTTTACACCAGTAGAGGCTGTTTCTTGTCCTTAGTGTCCTTGTTCCTGTCTCTGTGTTAGTTTACACCAGTAGAGGCTGTTTCTTGTCCTTAGTGTCCTTGTTCCTGTTCCTCTGTGTTAGTTTACACCAGTAGAGGCTGTTTCTTGTCCTTAGTGTCCTTGTTCCTGTCTCTGTGTTAGTTTACACCAGTAGAGGCTGTTTCTTGTCCTTAGTGTCCTTGTTCCTGTCTCTGTGTTAGTTTACACCAGTAGAGGCTGTTTCTTGTCCTTAGTGTCCTTGTTCCTGTCTCTGTGTTAGTTTACACCAGTAGAGGCTGTTTCTTGTCCTTAGTGTCCTTGTTCCTGTCTCTGTGTTAGTTTACACCAGTAGAGGCTGTTTCTTGTCCTTAGTGTCCTTGTTCCTGTCTCTGTGTTAGTTTACACCAGTAGAGGCTGTTTCTTGTCCTTAGTGTCCTTGTTCCTGTCTCTGTGTTAGTTTACACCAGTAGAGGCTGTTTCTTGTCCTTAGTGTCCTTGTTCCTGTCTCTGTGTTAGTTTACACCAGTAGAGGCTGTTTCTTGTCCTTAGTGTCCTTGTTCCTGTCTCTGTGTTAGTTTACACCAGTAGAGGCTGTTTCTTGTCCTTAGTGTCCTTGTTCCTGTCTCTGTGTTAGTTTACACCAGTAGAGGCTGTTTCTTGTCCTTAGTGTCCTTGTTCCTGTCTCTGTGTTAGTTTACACCAGTAGAGGCTGTTTCTTGTCCTTAGTGTCCTTGTTCCTGTCTCTGTGTTAGTTTACACCAGTAGAGGCTGTTTCTTGTCCTTAGTGTCCTTGTTCCTGTCTCTGTGTTAGTTTACACCAGTAGAGGCTGTTTCTTGTCCTTAGTGTCCTTGTTCCTGTCTCTGTGTTAGTTTACACCAGTAGAGGCTGTTTCTTGTCCTTAGTGTCCTTGTTCCTGTCTCTGTGTTAGTTTACACCAGTAGAGGCTGTTTCTTGTCCTTAGTGTCCTTGTTCCTGTCTCTGTGTTAGTTTACACCAGTAGAGGCTGTTTCTTGTCCTTAGTGTCCTTGTTCCTGTCTCTGTGTTAGTTTACACCAGTAGAGGCTGTTTCTTGTCCTTAGTGTCCTTGTTCCTGTCTCTGTGTTAGTTTACACCAGTAGAGGCTGTTTCTTGTCCTTAGTGTCCTTGTTCCTGTCTCTGTGTTAGTTTACACCAGTAGAGGCTGTTTCTTGTCCTTAGTGTCCTTGTTCCTGTCTCTGTGTTAGTTTACACCAGTAGAGGCTGTTTCTTGTCCTTAGTGTCCTTGTTCCTGTCTCTGTGTTAGTTTACACCAGTAGAGGCTGTTTCTTGTCCTTAGTGTCCTTGTTCCTGTCTCTGTGTTAGTTTACACCAGTAGAGGCTGTTTCTTGTCCTTAGTGTCCTTGTTCCTGTCTCTGTGTTAGTTTACACCAGTAGAGGCTGTTTCTTGTCCTTAGTGTCCTTGTTCCTGTCTCTGTGTTAGTTTACACCAGTAGAGGCTGTTTCTTGTCCTTAGTGTCCTTGTTCCTGTCTCTGTGTTAGTTTACACCAGTAGAGGCTGTTTCTTGTCCTTAGTGTCCTTGTTCCTGTCTCTGTGTTAGTTTACACCAGTAGAGGCTGTTTCTTGTCCTTAGTGTCCTTGTTCCTGTCTCTGTGTTAGTTTACACCAGTAGAGGCTGTTTCTTGTCCTTAGTGTCCTTGTTCCTGTCTCTGTGTTAGTTTACACCAGTAGAGGCTGTTTCGGTTTTCATTACGTTCTTTGTTTTGTAGTGTTTAATACTGATTTGTGTTTTACGTTTGTTCATTAAACATGGATCGCAATCTACACGCCGCATTTTTGGTCCGACTCTCCTTCACACCTAGAAAACCGTTACATACAGACTGACTGTGTGATAGACATATGTTACAGACTGTGTGATAGACATATGTTACAGACTGTGTGATAGACATATGTTACAGACTGTGTGATAGACATATGTTACAGACTGTGTGATAGACATATGTTACAGACTGTGTGATAGACATATGTTACAGACTGTGTGATAGACATATGTTACAGACTGTGTGATAGACATATGTTACAGACTGTGTGATAGACATATGTTACAGACTGTGTGATAGACATATGTTACAGACTGTGTGATAGACATATGTTACAGACTGTGTGATAGACATATGTTACAGACTGTGTGATAGACATATGTTACAGACTGTGTGATAGACATATGTTACAGACTGTGTGATAGACATATGTTACAGACTGTGTGATAGACATATGTTACAGACTGTGTGATAGACATATGTTACAGACTGTGTG
>NW_024608581.1:40000-68492 GCF_018296145.1 Oncorhynchus tshawytscha | reverse complement strand
TGCTGTTGGATGGTCTCCAGAACATATATACTGTTGGATGGTCTCCAGAACATATATACTGTTTGGATGGTCTGTTGGATGGTCTCTGGAACATGTATACTGTTGGATGGTCTGTTGGATGATCTCCGGAACATATATACTGTTGGATGGTCTCCAGAACATATATACAGTTGGGGGGTCTCCAGAACATATATGCTGTTGGATGGTCTGTTGGATGGTCTGTTGGATGGTCTGTTGGATGATCTCCAGAACATATATGCTGTTGGATGGTCTCCAGAACATATATGCTGTTGGATGGTCTCCAGAACATATATACTGTTGGGTGGTCTCCAGAACATATAGACTGTTGGGTGGTCTGTTGGATGGTCTGTTGGATGGTCTCCAGAACATATATGCTGTTGGATGGTCTCCAGAACATATATGCTGTTGGATGGTCTCCAGAACATATATACTGTTGGATGGTCTGTTGGATGGTCTCCAGAACATATATACTGTTGGATGGTCTGTTGGATGGTCTCCGGAACATATATAGTGTTGGATGGTCTCCAGAACATATATACTGTTGGGTGGTCTGTTTGGATGGTCTGTTGGATGGTCTGTGGATGGTCTCCGGAACATATATACTGTTGGATGGTCTGTTGGATGGTCTGTTGGATGGTCTCCGAACATATATACTGTTGGATGGTCTGTTGGATGTTCTCCAGAACATATATACTGTTGGATGGTCTGTTGGATGGTCTCCGGAACATATATAGTGTTGGATGGTCTCCAGAACATATATACTGTTGGGTGGTCTGTTGGATGGTCTGTTGGGTGGTCTGTTGGATGGTCTCCAGAACATATATACTGTTGGATGGTCTGTTGGATGGTCTCCAGAACATATATACTGTTGGATGGTCTGTTGGATGGTCTCAGAACATATATACTGTTGGATGGTCTCCAGAACATATATACTGTTGGATGGTCTGTTGGATGGTCTCCAGAACATATATGCTGTTGGATGGTCTCCAGAACATATATACTGTTGGAAGGTCTCCAGAACATATATACTGTTTGGATGGTCTGTTGGATGATCTCCAGAACATATATACTGCTGGATGGTCTGTTGGATGGTCTCCAGAACATATATGCTGTTGGGTGGTCTCCAGAACATATATACTGCTGGATGGTCTGTTGGATGGTCTGTTTGATGGTCTCCAGAACATATATGCTGTTGGATGGTCTCCAGAACATATATGCTGTTGGATGGTCTCCAGAACATATATACTGTTGGATGGTCTGTTGGATGGTCTCCGGAACATATATGCTGTTGGATGGTCTGTTGGATGGTCTCCGGAACATATATACTGTTGGGTGGTCTTTTGGATGGTCTCCGAACATATATACTGTTGGATGGTCTGTTGGATGGTCTGTTGGATGGTCTCCAGAACATATATGCTGTTGGATGGTCTCCAGAACATATATGCTGTTGGATGGTCTCCAGAACATATATACTGTTGGGTGGTCTCCAGAACATATAGACTGTTGGGTGGTCTGTTGGATGGTCTGTTGGATGGTCTCCAGAACATATATACTGTTGGATGGTCTGTTGGATGGTCTCCAGAACATATATGCTGTTGGATGGTCTCCAGAACATATATACTGCTGGATTGTCTGTTGGATGGTCTCCAGAACATATATACTGTTGGATGGTCTGTTGGATGGTCTCCAGAACATATATACTGTTGGATGGTCTCCAGAACATATATACTGTTGGATGGTCTGTTGGATGGTCTGTTGGATGGTCTCCAGAACATATATGCTGTTGGATGGTCTGTTGGATGGTCTGTTGGAGGGTCTGTTGGATGGTCTCCAGAACATATAAACTGTTGGATGGTCTGTTGGATGGTCTCCGGAACATATATACTGTTGGATGGTCTCCAGAACATATATACTGTTGGATGGTCTGTTGGATGGTCTCCAGAACATATATACTGTTGGATGGTCTGTTGGATGGTCTCCAGAACATATATACTGTTGAATGGTCTGTTGGATGGTCTCCAGAACATATATACTGTTGGATGGTCTGTTGGATGGTCTCCGGAAAATATATACTGTTGGATTGTCTGTTGGATGGTCTCCAGAACATATATGCTGTTGGATGGTCTCCAGAACATATATACTGTTGGATGGTCTGTTGGATGGTCTCCAGAACATATATGCTGTTGGATGGTCTCCAGAACATATATACTGTTGGAAGGTCTCCAGAACATATATACTGTTTGGATGGTCTGTTGGATGATCTCCAGAACATATATACTGCTGGATGGTCTGTTGGATGGTCTCCAGAACATATATACTGTTGGATGGTCTGTTGGATGGTCTGTTGGGTGGTCTGTTGGATGGTCTAAAGAACATATATGCTGTTGGGTGGTCTCCAGAACATATATACTGCTGGATGGTCTGTTGGATGGTCTGTTTGATGGTCTCCAGAACATATATGCTGTTGGATGGTCTCCAGAACATATATGCTGTTGGATGGTCTCCAGAACATATATACTGTTGGATGGTCTGTTGGATGGTCTCCGGAACATATATGCTGTTGGATGGTCTGTTGGATGGTCCCCAGAACATATATGCTGTTGGATGGTCTCCAGAACATATACGCTGTTGGATGGTCTCCAGAACATATATTCTGTTGGATGGTCTGTTGGATGGTCTGTTGGATGGTCTCCAGAACATATATGCTGTTGGATGGTCTCCGGAACATATATAGTGTTGGATGGTCTCCAGAACATATATACTGTTGGGTGGTCTGTTGGATGGTCTCCGGAACATATATACTGTTGGATGGTCTGTTGGATGGTCTCCAGAACATATATACTGTTGGATGGTCTCCAGAACATATATGCTGTTGGATGGTCTGTTGGATGGTCTCCGGAAAATATATACTGTTGGATGGTCTGTTGGATGGTCTCAGAACATATATACTGTTGGATGGTCTGTTGGATGGTCTGTTGGATGGTCTCCAGAACATATATACTGTTGGATGGTCTGTTGGATGGTCTCCGGAACATATATGCTGTTGGATGGTCTCCAGAACATATATACTGTTGGATGGTCTGTTGGATGGTCTCAGAACATATATACTGTTGGATGGTCTGTTGGATGGTCTCCAGAACATATATACTGTTGGATGGTCTGTTGGATGGTCTCCAGAACATATATGCTGTTGGATGGTCTCCAGAACATATATACTGTTGGATGGTCTCCGGAACATATATACTGTTGGATGGTCTCCAGAACATATATGCTGTTGGATGGTCTCCAGAACATATATACTGTTGGGTGGTCTCAGAACATATAGACTGTTGGGTGGTCTGTTGGATGGTCTCCAGAACATATATGCTGTTGGATGGTCTCCAGAACATATATGCTGTTGGATTGTCTCCAGAACATATATACTGTTGGATGGTCTGTTGGATGGTCTCGGAACATATATACTGTTGGATGGTCTGTTGGATGGTCTCAGAACATATATGCTGTTGGATGGTCTCAGAACATATATACTGTTGGGTGGTCTCAGAACATATAGACTGTTGGGTGGTCTGTTGGATGGTCTCCAGAACATATATGCTGTTGGATGGTCTCCAGAACATATATGCTGTTGGATGGTCTCCAGAACATATATACTGTTGGATGGTCTGTTGGATGGTCTGTTGGGTGGTCTGTTGGATGGTCTCCAGAACATATATACTGTTGGATGGTCTGTTGGATGGTCTCCAGAACATATATACTGTTGGATGGTCTGTTGGATGGTCTCCAGAACATATATACTGTTGGATGGTCTCCAGAACATATATACTGTTGGGTGGTCTCCAGAACTTTTAGACTGTTGGGTGGTCTGTTGGATGGTCTGTTGGATGGTCTCCAGAACATATATGCTGTTGGATGGTCTCCAGAACATATATGCTGTTGGATGGTCTCCAGAACATATATACTGTTGGATGGTCTGTTGGATGGTCTCCGGAACATATATACTGTTGGATGGTCTGTTGGATGGTCTCCAGAACATATATGCTGTTGGATGGTCTCCAGAACATATATACTGTTGGGTGGTCTCCAGAACATATATACTGTTGGGTGGTCTCCAGAACATATAGACTGTTGGGTGGTCTCCAGAACATATAGACTGTTGGGTGGTCTGTTGGATGGTCTCCAGAACATATATGCTGTTGGATGGTCTCCAGAACATATATGCTGTTGGATTGTCTCCAGAACATATATACTGTTGGATTGTCTGTTGGATGGTCTCCAGAACATATATACTGTTGGGTGGTCTGTTGGATGGTCTGTTGGGTGGTCTGTTGGATGGTCTCCAGAACATATATACTGTTGGATGGTCTGTTCGATGGTCTCCAAAACATATATACTGTTGGATGGTCTGTTGGATGGTCTCCAGAACATATATACTGTTGGATGGTCTCCAGAACATATATGCTGTTGGATGGTCTGTTGGATGGTCTCCAGAACATATATGCTTTTGGATGGTCTGCAGAACATATATACTGTTGGATGGTCTGTTGATGGTCTGTTGGATGGTCTCCAGAACATATATACTGTTGGATGGTCTCCAGAACATACAGTGCCTTGCGAAATATTTGGCCCCCTTGGACTTTGCGACCTTTTGCCACATTTCAGGCTTCAAACATAAAGATATAAAACTGTATTTTTTGTGAAGAATCAACAACAAGTGGGACACAATTATGAAGTGGAGCGACATTTATTGGATATTTCAAACTTTTTAACAAATCAAAAACTGAAAAATTGGGTGTGCAAAATTATTCAGCCCCTTAAGTTAATACTTTGTTAGTACTTTGTTTGCTGCGATTACAGCTGTAAGTCACTTGGGGTATGTCTCTATCAGTTTTGCACATCGAGAGACTGACATTTTTTCCCATTCCTCCTTGCAAAACAGCTCGAGCTCAGTGAGGTTGGATGGAGAGCATTTGTGAACAGCAGTTTTCAGTTCTTTCCACAGATTCTCGATTGGATTCAGGTCTGGACTTTGACTTGGTCATTCTAACACCTGGATATGTTTATTTTTGAACCATTCCATTGTAGATTTTGCTTTATGTTTTGGATCATTGTCTTGTTGGAAGACAAATCTCCATCCCAGTCTCAGGTCTTTTGCAGACTCCATCAGGTTTTCTTCCAGAATGGTCCTGTATTTGGCTCCATCCATCTTCCCATCAATTTTAACCATCTTCCCTGTCCCTGCTGAAGAAAAGCAGGCCCAAACCATGATGCTGCCACCACCATGTTTGACAGTGGGGATGGTGTGGTTAGGGTGATGAGCTGTGTTGCTTTTACGCCAAACATAACATTTTGCATTGTTGCCAAAAAGTTCAATTTTGGTTTCATCTGACCAGAGCACCTTCTTCCACATGTTTGGTGTGTCTCCCAGGTGGCTTGTGGCAAACTTTAAACAACACTTTTAAGGATATCTTTAAGAAATGGCTTTCTTCTTGCCACTCTTCCATAAAGGCCAGATTTGTGCAATATACGACTGATTGTTGTCCTATGGACAGAGTCTCCCACCTCAGCTGTAGATCTCTGCAGTTCATCCAGAGTCATCATGGGCCTCTTGGCTGCATCTCTGATCAGTCTTCTCCTAGTATGAGCTGAAAGTTTAGAGGGACGGCCAGGTCTTGGTAGATTTGCAGTGGTCTGATACTCCTTCCATTTCAATATTATCGCTTGCACAGTGCTCCTTGGGATGTTTAAAGCTTGGGAAATCTTTTTGTATCCAAATCCGGCTTTAAACTTCTTCACAACAGTACCTCGGACCTGCCTGGTGTGTTCCTTGTTCTTCATGATGCTCTCTGCGCTTTTAACGGACCTCTGAGACTATCACAGTGCAGGTGCATTTATACGGAGACTTGATTACACACAGGTGGATTGTATTTATCATCATTAGTCATTTCGGTCAACATTGGATCATTCAGAGATCCTCACTGAACTTCTGGAGAGAGTTTGCTGCACTGAAAGTAAAGGGGCTAAATAATTTGCACGCCCAATTTTTCAGTTTTTGATTTGTTAAAAAAGTTTGAAATATCCAATAAATGTCGTTCCACTTCATGATTGTGTCCCACTTGTTGTTGATTCTTCACAAAAAAATACAGTTTTATATCTTTATGTTTGAAGCCTGAAATGTGGCAAAAGGTCGCAAAGTTCAAGGGGGCCGAATACTTTCACAAGGCAGTGTATATGCTGTTGGATGGTCTCCAGAACATATATACTGTTGGATGGTCTGTTGGATGGTCTGTTGGGTGGTCTGTTGGAGGGTCTGTTGGATGGTCTGTTGGGTGGTCTGTTGGATGGTCTGTTCAGTGGTCTCCAGAACATATATACTGTTGGATGGTCTGTTGGGTGGTCTCCAGAACATATATACTGTTGGATGGTCTGTTGGGTGGTCTGTTGGATGGTCTGTTCGGTGGTCTCCAGAACATATATACTGTTGGATGGTCTGTTGGGTGGTCTCCAGAACATATATGCTGTTGGATGGTCTCCAGAACATATATACTGTTGGGTGGTCTCCAGAACATATAGACTGTTGGGTGGTCTGTTGGATGGTCTGTTGGATGGTCTCCAGAACATATATACTGTTGGATGGTCTGTTGGATGGTCTCCAGAACATATATGCTGTTGGATGGTCTCCAGAACATATATACTGCTGGATTGTCTGTTGGATGGTCTCCAGAACATATATACTGTTGGATGGTCTGTTGGATGGTCTCCAGAACATATATACTGTTGGATGGTCTCCAGAACATATATACTGTTGGATGGTCTGTTGGATGGTCTGTTGGATGGTCTCCAGAACATATATGCTGTTGGATGGTCTGTTGGATGGTCTGTTGGAGGGTCTGTTGGATGGTCTCCAGAACATATAAACTGTTGGATGGTCTGTTGGATGGTCTCCGGAACATATATACTGTTGGATGGTCTCCAGAACATATATACTGTTGGATGGTCTGTTGGATGGTCTCCAGAACATATATACTGTTGGATGGTCTGTTGGATGGTCTCCAGAACATATATACTGTTGAATGGTCTGTTGGATGGTCTCCAGAACATATATACTGTTGGATGGTCTGTTGGATGGTCTCCGGAAAATATATACTGTTGGATGGTCTGTTGGATGGTCTCCAGAACATATATACTGTTGGATGGTCTCCAGAACATATATACTGTTGGATGGTCTGTTGGATGGTCTCCAGAACATATATGCTGTTGGATGGTCTCCAGAACATATATACTGTTGGATGGTCTCCAGAACATATATACTGTTGGATGGTCTGTTGGGTGGTCTCCAGAACATATATACTGCTGGATGGTCTGTTGGATGGTCTCCAGAACATATATACTGTTGGATGGTCTGTTGGATGGTCTGTTGGGTGGTCTGTTGGATGTTCTCAAGAACATATATGCTGTTGGGTGGTCTCCAGAACATATATACTGCTGGATGGTCTGTTGGATGGTCTGTTTGATGGTCTCCAGAACATATATGCTGTTGGATGGTCTCCAGAACATATATGCTGTTGGATGGTCTCCAGAACATATATACTGTTGGATGGTCTGTTGGATGGTCTCCGGAACATATATGCTGTTGGATGGTCTGTTGGATGGTCCCCAGAACATATATGCTGTTGGATGGTCTCCAGAACATATACGCTGTTGGATGGTCTCCAGAACATATATTCTGTTGGATGGTCTGTTGGATGGTCTGTTGGATGGTCTCCAGAACATATATGCTGTTGGATGGTCTCCGGAACATATATAGTGTTGGATGGTCTCCATAACATATATACTGTTGGGTGGTCTGTTGGATGGTCTGTTGGGTGGTCTGTTGGATGGTCTCCTGAACATATATACTGTTGGATGGTCTGTTGGATGGTCTCCAGAACATATATACTGTTGGATGGTCTCCAGAACATATATGCTGTTGGATGGTCTGTTGGATGGTCTCCGGAAAATATATACTGTTGGATGGTCTGTTGGATGGTCTCCAGAACATATATACTGTTGGATGGTCTGTTGGATGGTCTGTTGGATGGTCTCCAGAACATATATACTGTTGGATGGTCTGTTGGATGGTCTCCAGAACATATATACTGTTGGATGGTCTGTTGGATGGTCTCCAGAACATATATGCTGTTGGATGGTCTCCAGAACATATATGCTGTTGGATGGTCTCCAGAACATATATACTGTTGGGTGGTCTCCAGAACATATATACTGTTGGGTGGTCTCCAGAACATATAGACTGTTGGGTGGTCTCCAGAACATATAGACTGTTGGGTGGTCTGTTGGATGGTCTCCAGAACATATATGCTGTTGGATGGTCTCCAGAACATATATGCTGTTGGATTGTCTCCAGAACATATATACTGTTGGATGGTCTGTTGGATGGTCTCCGGAACATATATACTGTTGGATGGTCTGTTGGATGGTCTCCAGAACATATATGCTGTTGGATGGTCTCCAGAACATATATACTGTTGGGTGGTCTCCAGAACATATAGACTGTTGGGTGGTCTGTTGGATGGTCTCCAGAACATATATGCTGTTGGATGGTCTCCAGAACATATATGCTGTTGGATGGTCTCCAGAACATATATACTGTTGGATGGTCTGTTGGATGGTCTGTTGGGTGGTCTGTTGGATGGTCTAAAGAACATATATGCTGTTGGTTGGTCTCCAGAACATATATACTGCTGGATGGTCTGTTGGATGGTCTCCAGAACATATATACTGTTGGATGGTCTCCAGAACATATATACTGTTGGGTGGTCTCCAGAACTTTTAGACTGTTGGGTGGTCTGTTGGATGGTCTGTTGGATGGTCTCCAGAACATATATGCTGTTGGATGGTCTCCAGAACATATATGCTGTTGGATGGTCTCCAGAACATATATACTGTTGGATGGTCTGTTGGATGGTCTCCGGAACATATATACTGTTGGATGGTCTGTTGGATGGTCTCCAGAACATATATGCTGTTGGATGGTCTCCAGAACATATATACTGTTGGGTGGTCTCCAGAACATATATACTGTTGGGTGGTCTCCAGAACATATAGACTGTTGGGTGGTCTCCAGAACATATAGACTGTTGGGTGGTCTGTTCGATGGTCTCCAGAACATATATGCTGTTGGATGGTCTCCAGAACATATATGCTGTTGGATTGTCTCCAGAACATATATACTGTTGGATGGTCTGTTGGATGGTCTCCGGAACATATATACTGTTGGATGGTCTGTTGGATGGTCTCCAGAACATATATGCTGTTGGATGGTCTCCAGAACATATATGCTGTTGGATGGTCTCCCGAACATATATACTGCTGGATGGTCTGTTGGATGGTCTCCAGAACATATATACTGTTGGGTGGTCTGTTGGATGGTCTCCGGAACATATATGCTGTTGGATGGTCTCCAGAACATATATACTGTTGGATTGTCTGTTGGATGGTCTGTTGGATGGTCTCCAGAACATATATACTGTTGGGTGGTCTGTTGGATGGCCTGTTGGGTGGTCTGTTGGATGGTCTCCAGAACATATATACTGTTGGATGGTCTGTTCGATGGTCTCCAAAACATATATACTGTTGGATGGTCTGTTGGATGGTCTCCAGAACATATATACTGTTGGATGGTCTCCAGAACATATATGCTGTTGGATGGTCTGTTGGATGGTCTCCAGAACATATATGCTTTTGGATGGTCTGCAGAACATATATACTGTTGGATGGTCTGTTGATGGTCTGTTGGATGGTCTCCAGAACATATATACTGTTGGATGGTCTCCAGAACATACAGTGCCTTGCGAAAGTATTTGGCCCCCTTGGACTTTGCGACCTTTTGCCACATTTCAGGCTTCAAACATAAAGATATAAAACTGTATTTTTTTGTGAAGAATCAACAACAAGTGGGACACAATTATGAAGTGGAACGACATTTATTGGATATTTCAAACTTTTTTAACAAATCAAAAACTGAAAAATTGGGCGTGCAAAATTATTCAGCCCCCTTAAGTTAATACTTTGTTAGTACTTTGTTTGCTGCGATTACAGCTGTAAGTCACTTGGGGTATGTCTCTATCAGTTTTGCACATCGAGAGACTGACATTTTTTCCCATTCCTCCTTGCAAAACAGCTCGAGCTCAGTGAGGTTGGATGGAGAGCATTTGTGAACAGCAGTTTTCAGTTCTTTCCACAGATTCTCGATTGGATTCAGGTCTGGACTTTGACTTGGTCATTCTAACACCTGGATATGTTTATTTTTGAACCATTCCATTGTAGATTTTGCTTTATGTTTTGGATCATTGTCTTGTTGGAAGACAAATCTCCATCCCAGTCTCAGGTCTTTTGCAGACTCCATCAGGTTTTCTTCCAGAATGGTCCTGTATTTGGCTCCATCCATCTTCCCATCAATTTTAACCATCTTCCCTGTCCCTGCTGAAGAAAAGCAGGCCCAAACCATGATGCTGCCACCACCATGTTTGACAGTGGGGATGGTGTGGTTAGGGTGATGAGCTGTGTTGCTTTTACGCCAAACATAACATTTTGCATTGTTGCCAAAAAGTTCAATTTTGGTTTCATCTGACCAGAGCACCTTCTTCCACATGTTTGGTGTGTCTCCCAGGTGGCTTGTGGCAAACTTTAAACAACACTTTTTAAGGATATCTTTAAGAAATGGCTTTCTTCTTGCCACTCTTCCATAAAGGCCAGATTTGTGCAATATACGACTGATTGTTGTCCTATGGACAGAGTCTCCCACCTCAGCTGTAGATCTCTGCAGTTCATCCAGAGTCATCATGGGCCTCTTGGCTGCATCTCTGATCAGTCTTCTCCTGGTATGAGCTGAAAGTTTAGAGGGACGGCCAGGTCTTGGTAGATTTGCAGTGGTCTGATACTCCTTCCATTTCAATATTATCGCTTGCACAGTGCTCCTTGGGATGTTTAAAGCTTGGGAAATCTTTTTGTATCCAAATCCGGCTTTAAACTTCTTCACAACAGTACCTCGGACCTGCCTGGTGTGTTCCTTGTTCTTCATGATGCTCTCTGCGCTTTTAACGGACCTCTGAGACTATCACAGTGCAGGTGCATTTATACGGAGACTTGATTACACACAGGTGGATTGTATTTATCATCATTAGTCATTTCGGTCAACATTGGATCATTCAGAGATCCTCACTGAACTTCTGGAGAGAGTTTGCTGCACTGAAAGTAAAGGGGCTAAATAATTTGCACGCCCAATTTTTCAGTTTTTGATTTGTTAAAAAAGTTTGAAATATCCAATAAATGTCGTTCCACTTCATGATTGTGTCCCACTTGTTGTTGATTCTTCACAAAAAAATACAGTTTTATATCTTTATGTTTGAAGCCTGAAATGTGGCAAAAGGTCGCAAAGTTCAAGGGGGCCGAATACTTTCACAAGGCAGTGTATATGCTGTTGGATGGTCTCCAGAACATATATACTGTTGGATGGTCTGTTGGATGGTCTGTTGGGTGGTCTGTTGGAGGGTCTGTTGGATGGTCTGTTGGGTGGTCTGTTGGATGGTCTGTTCAGTGGTCTCCAGAACATATATACTGTTGGATGGTCTGTTGGGTGGTCTCCAGAACATATATACTGTTGGATGGTCTGTTGGGTGGTCTGTTGGATGGTCTGTTCAGTGGTCTCCAGAACATATATACTGTTGGATGGTCTGTTGGGTGGTCTCCAGAACATATATACTGTTGGGTGGTTTTGGAATGAGGTGTTCGACGAGCAGGTATCCACATGTAGTGTATGTCTGGAACACCGAATCGCAATAGAATCACAGTATCAAATCACAATACATATAAAATCTTGAGAATTTTAAGAATCGCAATACATATCGTATCGGCACCTAAGTGTCGTGATAATATCATCTTGTAAGGTCCCTGACAATTCTCAGGCCTAATACACAGACACAGACACAGACACACGCACACAGACACAGACACAGACAAATTTCTCCCCTCCATACATTTTCAAGCTGACAGGTGACAGTCAGAACATGGACAACAGACACACGGCCGCCCCTTCGGTTGATTGGAACCAAAGCTGAAAGCTGCCTAATTCAGTTGCTTGGCAACCATTCGTGTACACTCCTTTTCTCCCTGACAGGTTTCACATTTCTCATCATTTAACCCATCATGGCAATTTGTCTCCTTCAGTTATTGTGAAAAGTAATTTTTTCATTTCACTGAGGGCAACAACGAGGAAAAAAGGGACCATCTATCAGACGTTGGTTTTCTTCGCTCGAGTGTTGGTGTTTGATATACAGGGCCAACAGAAAGTATTCACACCCACTTACTTTTTCCACATTTTGTTTTGTTACAGCCTGAATTTAAAATGGATTATGTTCAGATTTTGTGTTTACTGGCCTAAACAAAATACCTCACGATGTCAAAGTTGAATTATGTTTTTAGAAACTTTTTTTTTTAATGAAAAGCCGAAATGTCTTGAGTCAATAAGTATTCGACCCTAAATAAGTTCTGGAGTAAAAATGTCCTTAACAAGTCACATAATATTTTGCAGGGACTCACTCTGTGTGCAATAATAGTGTTTAACATTATTTTTTAAATGACTACCTCATCTCTTTGCCCCACACATACAATTATCTGTAAGGTCCATCAGCCGAGCAGTGAATTTCAAGCACAGACACAACCACAAAGACCAGAGAGGTTTTCCCAATGGAGGGCTTCTATTGGTAGATGGGTTAAAAAAAAAACAGACACTGAAGTTATTAATTACATTTTGGAAGGTGTATCAATACACCCAGTCACTACGAAGATACAGGTGCCATTCCTAACTCAGTTGCCGGAGAGGAAGGAAACCGCTCAGGCGTTTCACCATGAAGCCAATGGGGACTTTAAAACAGTTACAGAATGTAATTATTGTGATAGGCGAAAAACTGAGGATGGATCAACAACATTGTAGTTACTCCACAATGCTAACCTAAATGACAGAATGCATAAACACACATACACACACACACACACACACACACACACACACACCAGTCCATTTACTGACATACTGAAGCACCTGTCTTTGTGGCCTGTGTCTGAACACTTATGTTGTCAAAGGAGAAATAGAGCCATTGTTTCATTGATAAACCAAACCAACGCATTGAACATGGCTCAAAGAATGAGTTACCAGAGAAAGAGAATGTTCTTGCTTATAACAAAGACATAAAACTTCAAAACAAAGAGGCTTTGAGCAAAGACAGAGATAATGTCTGCTAGATATTATCTATGACACTGGTTTCTTACCCTTTGAGCAGGATATTATCTAGGACCCTGGTTTCTTACCCTTTGAGCAGGATATTATCTAGGACCCTGGATTCTTACCCTTTGAGCAGGATATTATCTAGGACCCTGGATTCTTACCCTTTGAGCAGGATATTATCTAGGACCCTGGTTTCTTACCCTTTGAGCAGGATATAATCTATGACCCTGGTTTCTTACCCGTTGAGCAGGATATTATCTAGGACCCTGGTTTCTTACCAGTTGAGCAGGATATTATCTAGGACCCTGGTTTCTTAACCTTTGAGCAGGATATAATCTATGACCCTGGTTTCTTACCCGTTGAGCAGGATATTATCTAGGACCCTGGTTTCTTAACCTTTGAGCAGGATATTATCTATGACCCTGGTTTCTTACCCTTTGAGCAGGATATTATCTATGACACTGGTTTCTTACCCTTTGAGCAGGATATTATCTAGGACCCTGGTTTCTTACCCTTTGAGCAGGATATTATCTAGGACCCTGGATTCTTACCCTTTGAGCAGGATATTATCTATGACACTGGTTTCTTACCCTTTGAGCAGGATATTATCTATGACCCTGGTTTCTTACCCTTTGAGCAGGATATTATCTATGACCCTGGTTTCTTACCCTTTGAGCAGGATATTATCTATGACACTGGTTTCTTACCCTTTGAGCAGGATATTATCTAGGACCCTGGATTCTTACCCTTTGAGCAGGATATTATCTATGACCCTGGTTTCTTACACTTTGAGCAGGATATTATCTATGACACTGGTTTCTTACCCTTTGAGCAGGATATTATCTATGACCCTGGATTCTTACCCGTTGAGCAGGATATTATCTAGGACCCTGGATTCTTACCCTTTGAGCAGGATATTATCTAGGACCCTGGTTTCTTACCCTTTGAGCAGGATATTATCTAGGACCCTGGTTTCTTACCCTTTGAGCAGGATATTATCTAGGACCCTGGTTTCTTACCCTTTGAGCAGGATATTATCTAGGACCCTGGATTCTTACCCGTTGAGCAGGATATTATCTAGGACCCTGGTTTCTTACCCTTTGAGCAGGATATTATCTAGGACCCTGGATTCTTACCCTTTGAGCAGGATATTATCTAGGACCCTGGTTTCTTACCCTTTGAGCAGGATATTATCTATGACACTGGTTTCTTACCCTTTGAGCAGGATATTATCTAGGACCCTGATTTCTTACCCTTTGAGCAGGATATTATCTATGACACTGGTTTCTTACCCTTTGAGCAGGATATTATCTAGGACCCTGGTTTCTTACCCTTTGAGCAGGATATTATCTAGGACCCTGGTTTCTTACCCTTTGAGCAGGATATTATCTAGGACCCTGGTTTCTTACCCTTTGAGCAGGATATTATCTAGGACCCTGGATTCTTACCCTTTGAGCAGGATATTATCTAGGACCCTGGATTCTTACCCTTTGAGCAGGATATTATCTAGGACCCTGGTTTCTTACCCTTTGAGCAGGATATTATCTAGGACCCTGGATTCTTACCCTTTGAGCAGGATATTATCTAGGACCCTGGATTCTTACCCTTTGAGCAGGATATTATCTAGGACCCTGGTTTCTTACCCTTTGAGCAGGATATTATCTAGGACCCTGATTCTTACCCTTTGAGCAGGATATTATCTAGGACCCTGGATTCTTACCCTTTGAGCAGGATATTATCTAGGACCCTGGATTCTTACCCTTTGAGCAGGATATTATCTAGGACCCTGGATTCTTACCCTTTGAGCAGGATATTATCTAGGACCCTGGATTCTTACCCTTTGAGCAGGATATTATCTAGGACCCTGGTTTCTTACCCGTTGAGCAGGATATTATCTAGGACCCTGGTTTCTTACCCTTTGAGCAGGATATTATCTAGGACCCTGGATTCTTACCCTTTGAGCAGGATATTATCTAGGACCCTGGATTCTTACCCTTTGAGCAGGATATTATCTAGGACCCTGGATTCTTACCCTTTGAGCAGGATATTATCTAGGACCCTGGTTTCTTACCCTTTGAGCAGGATATTATAGGACCCTGGTTTCTTACCCTTTGAGCAGGATATTATAGGACCCTGGTTTCTTACCCTTTGAGCAGGATATTATCTAGGACCCTGGTTTCTTAACCTTTGAGCAGGATATTATAGGACCCTGGTTTCTTACCCTTTGAGCAGGATATTATCTATGACACTGGTTTCTTAACCTTTGAGCAGGATATTATCTAGGACCCTGGATTCTTACCCTTTGAGCAGGATATTATCTAGGACCCTGGTTTCTTAACCTTTGAGCAGGATATAATCTATGACCCTGGTTTCTTACCCGTTGAGCAGGATATTATCTAGGACCCTGGATTCTTACCCTTTGAGCAGGATATTATCTAGGACCCTGGATTCTTACCCTTTTGAGCAGGATATTATCTAGGACCCTGGTTTCTTAACCTTTGAGCAGGATATTATCTATGACCCTGGTTTCTTACCCTTTGAGCAGGATATTATCTAGGACCCTGGTTTCTTACCCTTTGAGCAGGATATTATCTAGGACCCTGGTTTCTTACCAGTTGAGCAGGATATAATCTATGACCCTGGTTTCTTACCCGTTGAGCAGGATATTATCTAGGACCCTGGTTTCTTAACCTTTGAGCAGGATATTATCTAGGACCCTGGTTTCTTAACCTTTGAGCAGGATATTATCTATGACCCTGGATTCTTACCCTTTGAGCAGGATATTATCTAGGACCCTGGTTTCTTACCCGTTTGTAACGGTCTTCTTCCTCCTCTGACGAGGAGTAGTAGGAAGGATCGGAGGACCAATGGGCAGCGTGGTACGTGTTCATGATACTTTTAATAGAACACAGAAAAATACCAAAATAACCACGTGAAATAACAAAATCCGAAACAGTTCCGTGTGGAACACACAGACACAGAAATTAATCACCCACAAATAAAGGGTGAAAACAGGCTGCCTAAGTATGGTTCTCAATCAGGGACAACGATTGACAGCTGCCTCTGATTGAGAACCATACCAGGCCAAAACATAGAAATACCAACTCATAGAAAAACAAACATAGACAACCCACCCAACTCATGCCCTGACCATACTAAAACAAAGACATAACAAAAGAACTAAGGTCAGAACGTGACAGTACCCTCCCCCCCAAAGGTGCGGACTCCGGCCACAAAACCTGAACCTGTAGGGGAGGGTCTGGGTGGGTGTCTGTCCGCGGTGGCGGCTCTGGAGCGGGACGTGGACCCCACTCCACCATAGTCCTTCTCCGCCTCCGTGGCTTCTTTAGAGCCACCGACCTCAGACTGGGGACCCTAGCAACGGGTCCCGAATGGACGAGAGATTCCGGCAGCACCGGAGTGAAGGGCGATTCCGGCAGCACCGGAGTAACGGACGGCTCTGGCAGCTCCTGACTGACGGGCGGCTCTGGCAGCTCCTGACTGACCGGCGGCTCTGGCAGCTCCTGACTGACCGGCGGCTCTGGCAGCTCCTGACTGACCGGCGGCTCTGGCAGCTCCTGACTGACGGGCCGCTCTGGCAGCTCCTGACTGATGAGCGGCTCTGGCAGCTCAGGACAGGCGGGAGACTCTGGCAGCTCAGGACAGACGGGAGACTCTGGCAGCTCAGGACAGACGGGCCGCTCTGGCAGCTCAGGACAGACGGGCGGCTCTGGCAGCTCAGGACAGACGGGAGACTCTGGCAGCTCAGGACAGACGGGAGCACCTGTAGGGAGGAGACAGAAAGACTCTGGCAGCTCAGGACAGACGAGAGACTCTGGCAGCTTAGGACAGATGTGCGATTCTGGCAGCTCACGACAGACGTGCGACTCTGGCAGCTCACGACAGACGGGCGACTCTGGCAGCTCACGACAGACGGGCGACTCTGGCAGCTCACGACAGACGGGCGACTCTGGCAGCTCACGACAGACGGGCGACTCTGGCTGCTCACGACAGACGGGCGACTCTGGCTGCTCACGACAGACGGGCGACTCTGGCAGCTCACGACAGACGGGCGACTCTGGCAGCTCACGACAGACGGGCGACTCTGGCAGCTCACGACAGACGGGCGACTCTGGCAGCTCACGACAGACGGGCGACTCTGGCAGCTCACGACAGACGGGCGACTCTGGCAGCTCACGACAGACGGGCGACTCTGGCAGCTCACGACAGACGGGCGACTCTGGCAGCTCACGACAGACGGGCGACTCTGGCAGCTCACGACAGACGGGCGACTCTGGCAGCTCACGACAGACGGGCGACTCTGGCAGCTCACGACAGACGGGCGACTCTGGCAGCTCACGACAGACGGGCGACTCTGGCAGCTCACGACAGACGGGCGACTCTGGCAGCTCACGACAGACGGGCGACTCTGGCAGCTCACGACAGACGGGCGACTCTGGCAGCTCAGGACAGACGGGCGACTCTGGCAGCTCAGGACAGACGGGCGACTCTGGCAGCTCAGGACAGACGGGCGACTCTGGCAGCTCAGGAAAGACCGGCGACTCTGGCAGCTCAGGAAAGACCGGCGACTCTGGCAGCTCAGGAAAGACGGGCTACTCTGGCAGCTCAGGACAGACGGGCGACTCTGGCAGCTCAGGACAGACGGGCGACTCTGGCAGCGCTGGACAGGAGGGAGCACCTGTAGGGAGGAGACGGAGAGACAGCCTGGTGCAGGGGGCTGCCACCGGAGGGCTGGGGCGTGGAGGAGGCACCGGATAAACCGGACCATGGAGGCGCACTCGAGGTCTCGAGCACCGAGCCTACCTGGCTGGATACTCCCCGTATCCAGGCCTGTGCAGCGAGGTGGAATAGACCGCACTGGGCTGTGCTGGCGAACCGGGGACACCATGCATAGGGCTGGTGCCACCTGCCATGTACCCCTGCCAGAGGAGACGCACTGGAGACCAGATGCACTGAGTCGGCTTCATAGCACCTGATTCGATGCCCACTCTAGCCCGGCCGATACGAGGCGCTGCGCTGTAACGCACCGGGCTATGCCTGCGCACCGGTGACACCGTGCGCCTCACGGTCCACCTCTCTCCACAGTAAGCACGGGGAGTTGGCTCAGGTCTCCAACCTGACTTAGCCACACTCCCCGTGTGCCTCCCCCCAAGACATTTTTGGGTCTGTCTCTCGTCCCAGCCGCGCTGCCGTGCTGCCTCCTCATACCACCGCCGCTCAGCTTTCGCTGCGGTCCAGAAATACCAACTCATAGAAAAACAAACATAGACAACCCACCCAACTCACGCCCTGACTATACTAAAACAAAGACAGAACAAAATAACTAAGGTCAGAACATGACACCGTTGAGCAGGATATTATCTATGACCCTGGGTTCTGACTGAAACATCATATTTCCTTCTCACTGCAGACAATTCTCTGAGATTCTGAGCAAAAGTGGACCAACTCACAGGGGAGGTCTGAGCTGAGGGAAGAAGAGAGAGTTTAGAAGGTGACTAGACGTCAAAGGATGGAAGGGGAACAGTCAGAAAGCGGATCCAATAAGACCAAACACTTTACCCAGTCAATAATCATTTTAGGTCTGACTCATTTTAGATTTGTCCACCCACGATGCCTTCACAGACAGACAGAGGGAGAGACGCACACACAATTGCATATGTATGTGTGCAAACAACAACAGAAACACAGAGACAAGCGGACATGCATACACACACCCCCAGATGAAGGAACACAGTACAGTACACTACCACACTACAGTACACCACCACACTACAGTACAATAACACACTACAGTACACTACCACACTACAGTACACTACCACACTACAGTACACTACCACACTACAGTATTACCACACTACAGTTTTACCACACTATAGTACACTACCACACTACAGTAGAATAACACACTACCACAATACAGTGCAACCATACTATATTACACTATCACACTACAGTATTACCACACAGTACACTACCACACTACAGTACACTACCACACTACAGTACAATAACACACTACCACAATACAGTGCAACCAGACTACAGTACACTATCACACTACAATATACCACACTACAGTACACTATCGCACTACAGTATTACCACACTACAGTACACTACCACACTACAGTACACTATCACACTACAATATTACCACACTACAGTACACTATCGCACTACAGTATTACCACACTACAGTACACTACCACACTACAGTACACTATCACAATACAATATTGCCATACTACAGTACACTATCACAATACAGTATTACCATACTACAGTATTACCACACTACAGTACACTATCACACTACAGTATTACCACACTACAGCACACTATCACACTACAGTATTACCACACTACAGTACAATAACACACTACAGTACACTACCACACTACAGTACACTATCACAATACAGTATTGCCATACTACAGCACACTATCACAATACAGTATTACCATACTACAGTACACTATCACAATACAGTATTACCATACTAAAGTACACTACCACTAGAGTATAACCATACTACAGTACACTACCACTAGAGTATGACCATACTACAGTACACTACCACTAGAGTATGACCATACTACAGTACACTATGACAATACAGTATAATAACACACTATAGTACACTACCACACTACAGTATTACCATACTACAGTACACTACCACACTAGGGTACACTATCACACTACAGTATTACCATACTACAGTACACTAACACACTACAGTATTACCATACTGCAGTTTTACCATACTACAGTATACTATCACACTACAGTATTACCACACTACAGTACACTATCACACGACAGTATTACCATACTGCAGTACACTAACACACTACAGTATTACCATACTACAGTACACCACCACACTACAATATTACCATACTACAATACACTATCACACTACAGTATTACCATACTGCAGTACACTATCACAATACAGTATTACAATACTACAGTAAACTATCACAACACACTATCACAATACAGTATTACCACACTACAGTACACTACCACACTACAGTACACTATCACACTACAGTATTACCATACTACAGTACACTATTACAATACAGTATTACCACACTACAGTACAGTAACACACCACAGTACAATAACACACTACAGTATTACCATACTACAGTACACTACCACACTACAGTATTACCACACTACAGTATAATAACACACTATAGTACACTAACACGCTACAATACACTATCACAATACAGTATTACCACACTACAGTACACTAACACACTACAGTACACTATCACAATACAGTATTACCATACTATAGTACACTATCAAAATACAGTATTACCATACCACAGTACACTACCACACTACAGTATAATAACACACTATAGTACACTATCACACTACAGTATTACCATACTACAGCACACTATCACAATACAGTATTACCACACTACAGTACACTATCACAATACAGTATTACCATACTATAGTACACTATCAAAATACAGTATTACCATACTATAGCACACTATCACAATACAGTATTACCATACTACAGTACACTATCATTACACATTATTACCATACTACAGTACACTATCACAATACAGTATTACCATACTATAGTACACTATCAAAATACAGTATTACCATACTATAGCACACTATCACAATACAGTATTACCATACCACAGTACACTACCAAACTACAGTATAATAACATACTACAGTACACTACCACACTACAGTACACTATCACAATACAGTATTACCATACTACAGTACACTATCACAATACAGTAGTACCATACTACAGTACACTATCATTACACATTATTACCATACTACAGTACACTATCACAATACAGTATTACCATACTACAGTACACTATCACAATACAGTATTACCATACTACAGTACACTACCACACTACAGTATTACCATACTACAGTACACTATTACAATACACTATCACATACTGTATTACCTCACTACAGTACACTACCACACTACAGTATAATAACACACTATAGTACACTACCACACTACAGTATTACCACACTACAGTACACTATCACACTACAGTATTACCACACTACAGTATAATAACACACTATAGTACACTATCACAATACAGTATTACCACACTACAGTACACTATCACAATACAGTATAATAACACACTATAGTACACTACAGTACACTATCACAATACAGTATAATAACACACTATAGTACACTACCACACTACAGTATTACCACACTACAGTACACTATCACTGTTACGGTTTTCTTCCGTCGAAGGAGAGTCGGACCAAAATGCAGCGTGGTAATTTTGATACATGTTTAATAACGAGAAAACACGAATAATACAAAAACAACAAACGGAATGTGAAAACCTCTACAGCCTATCTGGTGACAACTAACACAGAGACAGGAACAATCACCCACCAAACACTCAAAGAATATGGCTACCTAAATATGGTTCCCAATCAGAGACAACGAGAATCACCTGACTCTGATTGAGAACCGCCTCAGGCAACCATAGACTTTGCTAGAACACCCCACTAAGCCACAATCCCAAAACCTACGAAAAACCCCCATACAAAAACACACCACAAAATAAACCCATGTCACACCCTGGCCTGACCAAATAAATATAGAAAACACAAAATACTAAGACCAGCGCGTGACAGAACCCCCCAAGGTGCGGACTCCCGGCCGCACACTTAAACCCATAGGGGAGGGTCCGGGTGGGCGTCTGTCCACGGTGGCGGCTCCGGCTCGGGACGTGGACCCCACTCCAACCAAGTCTTAGTCCCACGCGTCCTTTGATTGGCGACCCTCGCCGCCGACCTTGGCCTAATAACCCTCACCAAGGACCCCACTGGACTGAGGGGCAGCTCGGGACTGAGGTAGAAGCTCGGGACTGAGGGGAAGCTCGGGACTGAAGGGAAGCTCGGGACTGAGGGGTAGCTCGGGACTGAGGGGTAGCTCGGCACTGAGGGGTAGCTCGGCACTGAGGGGAAGCTCAGCACTGAGGGGAAGCTCAGCACTGAGGGGAAGCTCAGCACTGAGAGGATGCCTAGTACCGAGAGGAAGCCCAGTACTGAGAGGAAACTCAGGCAGGTAGAGGCTCTGGCAGATCCTGGCTAGCTGGTGGTTCTGGCAGATCCTGGCTGACTGGCGGATCCTGGCTAGCTGGTGGTTCTGGCAGATCCTGGCTGACTGGCGGATCCTGGCTGACTGGCGGATCTGGAAGATCATGGCTGACTGGCGGATCCTGGCTGACTGGCGGATCCTGGCTGAATGGTGGATCCTGGCTGAATGGCGGATCTGGAAGATCCTGGCTGACTGGCTGCTCCATGCAGACTGGCAGCTCTGGCTGCTCCATGCAGACTGACAGCTCTGGCTGCTCCATGCAGACTGACAGCTCTGGCTGCTCCATGCAGACTGACAGCTCTGGCTGCTCCATGCAGACTGGCGGCTCTGGCTTCTCCATGCAGATTAGCAGCTCTGGCTGCGTTGAACAGGCAGGAGACTCCGGCAGCGCTGGAGAGGAGGAAGGCTCTGATAGCGCTAAACAGGCGGGAGACTCCAGCAGCGCTGGAGAGGAGGAAGGCTCTGGTAGCGCTAAACAGGCGGGAGACTCCGACAGCGCTAAACAGGCGGGAGACTCCGACAGCGCTGGAGAGGAGAAAGGCTCTGACAGCGCTGAACAGGAGAGGCGCACTGAAGGCCTGGTGCGTGGTGCTGGCACTGGTGGTACTGGGCCGAGGACACGCACAGGAAGCCTGGTGCGAGGAGCTGCCACCGGAGGACTGGTGTGTGAAGGTGGCACAGGATGGACCGGACCGTGAAGGTGTACTGGAGAGCCTGAGAGCAGGACTGGCACAGGACGTGCAAGGCTAGGTAGGTACACAGGAGGCCTAGTGCGTGAGGCTGGCACACTCTTCACCAGCCGACTAACACGCACCTCAGGAAGAGTATGGAGCGCTGACCCAGGTGCCATCAAATCCCCGACACGCTCCGTCGGGCGAATATCGTATCTAAAGCACCAACCTAGCAACTCCCTCATAACTCTCTCCTCCACTTTCCCCATTACCTCCTTCACAGTCTCTGCTTCACTCACCTCCAAGACCGGCTCTGGTTCTGGTCTCCTCCTTGGCTCCTCACGATAAACAGGGGGAGTTGGCTCAGGTCTGAAACATGACTCTGCCACACTCTCCCTGAGCCACCCCCCAATTAATTTTTGGGGCTGACTCTCGGGCTTCCTTCTGCGCCGCCGTGCTTGTCTCTTCGACTCCATTCTCCTATACCCCTCTTCGCACTGCTCCAGTGAATCCCAGGCGGGCTCCGGCACTCTCTCTGGGTCGACCGCCCACCTGTCTATTTCCTCCCAAGTCGTATACTCTAAACTTCGTAGCTCCTGCTACCGCTGCCTGTCACCACGCTGCTTGGTCCTGGTGTGGTGGGTGATTCTGTTACGGTTTTCTTCCGTCGAAGGAGAGTCAGACCAAAATGCAGCGTGGTAATTTTCATACATGTTTAATAACGAAAAAACACGAACAATACAAAACAACAAACGGAACGTGAAAACCTATACAGCCTATCTGGTGACAACTAACACAGAGACAGGAACAATCACTCACGAAACACTCAAAGAATATGGCTACCTAAATATGGTTCCCAATCAGAGACAACGAGAATCACCTGACTCTGATTGAGAACCGCCTCAGGCAACCATAGACTTTGCTAGAACACCCCACTAAGCCACAATCCCAAAACCTACGAAAAAACCCCATACATAAACACACCACAAAATAAACCCATGTCACACCCTGGCCTGACCAAATAAATATAGAAAACACAAAATACTAAGACCAGGGCGTGACAATCACAATACAGTATTACCATACTACAGTACACTATTACAATACTGTATTACCACACTACAGTACACTACCACACTACAGTACACTATCACAATACAGTATTACCATACTACAGTACACCATCACAATACAGTATTACCACACTACAGTACACTATCACAATACAGTATTACCACACTACAGTACACTACCACACTACAGTACACTATCACACGACAGTATTACCATACTACAGTACACTATTACAATACTGTATTACCTCACTACAGTACACTAACACACCACAGTACAATAACACACTACAGTACACTACCACACTACAGTACACTACCACACTACAGTATTACCACACTACAGTATTACCACACTACAGTATTACCACACTACAGTATAATAACACACTACAGTACACTATCACAATACAGTACACTGTCACAATACAGTATTACCACACTACAGTACACTACCACACTACAGTATTACCACACTACAGTACACTATCATTATACATTATCACCATACTACAGTACACTATCACAATACAGTATTACCATACCACAGTACACTACCAAACTACAGTATAATAACATACTACAGTACACTACCACACTACAGTATAATAGCACACTATAGTACACTATCACAATACAGTATTACCATACTACAATACACTACCACACTACAGTATAATAACACACTATCACACTAAAATGAACAACAATGACAAATGGTTTGATGAAGAATGCAAAAATCTAAGAAAGAAATTGAGAAACCTGTCCAACCAAAAACATAGAGACCCGGAAAACCTGAGTCTACGCCTTCACTATGGTGAATCACTAAAACAATACAGAAATACACTACGGAAAAAGAAGGAACAGCATGTCAGAAATGTAATTGAAGAATTCATAGACTCTAACCACTTCTGGGAAAATTGGAAAACACTAAACAAACAACAACACGAAGAATTATCTATCCAAAATGGAGATGTATGGGTAAACCACTTCTCCAATCTTTTTGGCTCTATAATAAAGAATAAAGAGCAAAAACATATACATGACCAAATACAGATCTTAGAATCAACTATTAAAGACTACCAGAACCCACTGGATTCTCCAATTACATTGAATGAGTTACAGGACAAAATAAAAACCCTCCAACCCAAAAAGGCCTGTGGTGTTGATGGTATCCTCAATGAAATGATCAAATATACAGACAACAAATTCCAATTGGCTATACTAAAACTCTTTAACATCATCCTTAGCTCTGGCATCTTCCCCAATATTTGGAACCAAGGACTGATCACCCCAATCCACAAAAGTGGAGACAAATTTGACCCCAATAACTACCGTGGAATATGCGTCAACAGTGACCTTGGGAAAATCCTCTGCATTATCATTAAAGGCAGACTCGTACACTTCCTCAATGAAAACAATGTACTGAACAAATGTCAAATTGGCTTTGTACCAAATTACCGTACAACAGACCATGTATTCACCCTGCACACCCTAATTGACAACCAAACAAACCTAAACAAAGGCAAAGTCTTCTCATGCTTTGTTGATTTCAAAAAACCTTCGACTCAATTTGGCATGAGGGTCTGCTATACAAACTGATGGAAAGTGGTGTTTGGGGTAAAACATACGACATTATAAAATCCATGTACACAAACAACAAGTGTGCGGTTAAAATTGGCAAAAACACACACATTTCTTCACACAGGGTCGTGGGGTTAGACAGGGATGCAGCTTAAGCCCCACCCTCTTCAACATATATATCAACGAATTGGCGCGGGCACTAGAAAAGTCTGCAGCACCCGGCCTCACCCTACTAGAGTCCGAAGTCAAATGTCTGGTGTTTGCTGATGATCTGGTGCTTCTGTCACCAACCAAGGAGGGCCTCCAGCAACACCTAGATCTTATGCACAGATTCTGTCAGACCTGGGCCCTGACAGTAAATCTCAGTAAGACCAGAATAATGGTGTTCCAAAAAAGGTCCAGTCACCAGGACCACAAATACAAATTCCATCTAGACACTGTTGCCCTTAGAGCACACAAAAAACTACACATACCTTGGCCTAAACATCAGTGCCACAGGTAACTTCCACAAAGCTGTGAACGATCTGAGAGACAAGGCAAGAAGGGCATTCTATGCCATCAAAAGGAACATAAATTTCAACATACCAATTAGGATTTGGCTAAAAATACTTGAATCAGTCATAGAGCCCATTGCCCTTTATGGTTGTGAGGTCTGGGGTCCGCTCACCAACCAAGACTTCACAAAATGGGACAAACACCAAATTGAGACTCTGCATGCAGAATTCTGCAAAAATATCCTCCGTGTACAACGTAGAACACCAAATAATGCAGAGCAGAATTAGGCCGATACCCACTAATGATCAAAATCCAGAAAAGAGACGTTAAATTCTATAACCACCTAAAAGGAAGTGATTCCCAAACCTTCCACAACAAAGCTATCACCTACAGAGAGATGAACCTGGAGAAGAGTCCCCTAAGCAAGCTGGTCCTGGGGCTCTGTTCACAAACACAAACACACCCTACAGAGCCCCAGGACAGCAGCACAATTAGACCCAACCAAATCATGAGAAAACAAAAAGATAATTACTTGACACATTGGAAAGAATTAACAAAAGAACAGAGCAAACTAGAATGCTATTTGGCCCTACACAGAGAGTACACAGCAGCACAATACCTGACCACTGTGACTGACCCAAAATTAAGGAAAGCTTTGACTATGTACAGACTCAGTGAGCATAGCCTTGCTATTGAGAAAGGCCGCCGTAGACAGATATGGCTCTCAAGAGAAGACAGGCTATGTGCTCACTGCCCACAAAATGAGGTGGAAACTGAGCTGCACTTCCTAACCTCCTGCCCAATGTACGACCATATTAGAGAGACATATTTCCCTCAGATTACCCAGATCCACAAAGAATTCGAAAACAAATCCAATTTTGAAAAACTCCCATATCTACTGGGTGAAATTCCACAGTGTGCCATCACAGCAGCAAGATTTGTGACCTGTTGCCACGAGAAAAGGGCAACCAGTGAGGAACACACACCATTGTAAATACAACCCATATCCATGCTTATTTATTTTATCTGGTGTCCTTTACCATTTGTACATTGTTAAAACACTGTATATATATATATATATATATATATATATATATAATATGACATTTGTAATGTCTTTATTGTTTTGAAACTTCTGTATGTGTGATGTTTACTGTTAATTTTTATTGTTTTTTATTGTTTACACTTTATATATGCACTTTATATATTTTCTACCTCACTTGCTTTGGCAATGTAAACACATGTTTCCCATGCCAATAAAGTCCTTGAATTGAATTGAATTGAGAGAGAGAGAGACAGAGAGAGACAGAGAGAGACAGAGACAGAGAGAGAGAGAGAGAGAGAGAGAGAGAGAGACAGAGAGAGACAGAGACAGAGAGAGACAGAGACAGAGAGAGACAGAGAGAGAGAGACAGAGAGAGAGAGAGAGAGAGAGAGAGAGGGGGGGACAGAGAGAGACAGAGAGAGACAGAGAGAGAGAGAGAGAGAGAGAGAGAGAGAGAGAGAGCATGTTGAAGGAGAAAGGGGATCTCACACTGAGACAAACAGACAACACTGAGGCGGCCTGCTGAGGTAAACTCTAGAAGAGATCAGAGAGAGAAGGGGGGGACAGAGGGAAAGATACAGTAAGGGGGCAGGGATAGAGGGATAAAGAGACCGAATACAGAGAGAGGATGAGAGAGACAGAGAGACATAAGGAGAGACACATAAGGAGAGAGGCATAAGGAGAGAGACAGGTAGAAAGGATGAGGGGAGAGAGAGAGAGGATGAGGAGAGAGACATAAGGAGAGAGACATGTAGAGAGGATGAGGGGAGAGACATAAGGAGAGAGACATGTAGAGAGGATGAGGGGAGAGAGAAGGAGAGGATGAGGGGAGACAGAAGGAGAGGATGAGGGAGACAGAAGGAGAGGATGAGGGGAGAGAGAGGGCGAGTGAAGGGCTGAATACAGAGAGGCAGACTGAAAGAAAAAGATATTCTAAGAAGGGAGGCATGCAGAAACAGAGGGTGAACAGAATGAAAACAGAGGGAACAGAGGGAACAGAGCGAGAACAGAGGGAAAACAGAGGGAACAGAGGGAACAGAGGGAGAACAGAGGGAGAACAGAGGGAGAACAGAGGGAGAACAGAGAGGGAACAGGGAGAGAACAGAGGGAAAAGAGAGAGAACAGAGGGAGAAGAG
>NW_024608581.1:0-32500 GCF_018296145.1 Oncorhynchus tshawytscha | reverse complement strand
ACAGCCAACACACACAGCCAGCATACACACAGCCAGCATACACAGCCAGCACACACAGCCAGCATACACAGCCAGCATACACAGGCAGCACACACAGCCAACACACACAGCCAGCATACACACAGCCAGCATACACAGCCAGCACACACAGCCAACACACACAGCCAGCATACACACAGCCAGCATACACAGCCAGCACACACAGCCAGCATACACAGCCAGCACACACAGCCAACACACACAGCCAGCATACACACAGCCAGCATACACAGCCTGCATACACACAGCCAACACACACAGCCAGCATACACACAGCCTGCATACACACAGCTAGCATATACACAGCCAGCATACACAGCCAACACACACATCCAACACACACAGCCAGCATACACACAGCCAGCATACACAGCCTGCATACACACAGCCAACACACACAGCCAGCATACACACAGCCTGCATACACACAGCTAGCATATACACAGCCAGCATACACAGCCAACACACACAGCCAGCATACACACAGCCAGCATATACACAGCCAGCATACACACAGCCTGCATACACACAGCCAACACACACAGCCTGCATATACACAGCCAGCATACACACAGCCTGCATACACACAGCCTGCATACACACAGCCAACACACACAGCCTGCATATACACAGCCAGCATACACACAGCCAGCATACACACAGCCAGCATTCCCACAGCCTGCATACACACGGCCTGCATACACACGGCCTGCATACAGACAGCCTGCATACACACAGCCAGCATACACACAGCCTGCATACACACAGCCAGCATACACACAGCCTGCATACACACAGCCAGCATACACACAGCCAGCATACACACAGCCAGCATACACACAGCCAGCCTCCCAAATGGCATCCTACTCCCTGTATAGTGCACTACTTTTGACCATGGTCTGTAGTAACTAACACATTATCCTAAAAGGCGCAACAGAACGGTGACTAGGAGGACTCAGGTATCTTCACACAATGAATCTGCAAGAAAATCTCTAAGGTACTTTACACAGCATGGACAAATAGACAACGCAACGGGTATCTGGCCGAATCAAACAGACATATCTACAGTCAGCAGTAGGAGGAGGGAAGGACTAGCCTACTGCTGACGGTGATGATTAAAGGTGTAATGGCAACGCAAGACAGTGAAGTTTACAACAGTATCTGGCAGAATCAAACAATCGCATACAATCCAGAGTGCTCAGTCAGAATAGCAGTAGTACACAATGGAATACGTAGGCACTAATAAGTCCTACGCAGAGATACATGACAAGATGTGGATGAGGCTTCACATCTACAAACAGGGCCTGAGGATGCAAGCCTGATCTCATCTCAATTAAAGAGGGAGAAGAAAACAGGTAGTAGATAGCTGTCTGCCAACACACACTGTCTGGAACACATACACTCACACGCTCTGCTACTTATACGAACACATACTGTCTCAAATCAGACACATACTGTCTCAAATCAGACACACACTGTCTCAAATCAGACACATACTGTCTCAAATCAGACACACACTGTCTCAAATCAGACATGCACTGTCTCAAATCAGACACACACTGTCTCAAATCAGACATGCAATGTCTCAAATCAGACACATACTGTCTCAAATCAGACACACACTGTCTCAAATCAGACACACACTGTCTCAAATCAGACACGCACTGTCTCAGATCAGACACACACTGTCTCAAATCAGACATGCAATGTCTCAAGTCAGACACATACTGTCTCAAATCAGACACACACTGTCTCAAATCAGACGCACACTGTCTCAAATCAGACACACAATGTCTCAAATCAGACACACAATGTCTCAAATCAGACACACAATGTCTCAATCAGACACACACTGTCTCAAATCAGACACACACTGTCTCAAATCAGACACACACTGTCTCAAATCAGACACACACTGTCTCAAATCAGACATGTACTGTCTCAAATCAGACATGCAATGTCTCAAATCAGACACACACTGTCTCAAATCAGACACAAAATGTCTCAAATCAGACACAAAATGTCTCAAATCAGACACACACTGTCTCAAATCAGACACGCAATGTCTCAAATCAGACACACAATGTCTCAAATCAGACACACAATGTCTCAATCAGACACACACTGTCTCAAATCAGACACATACTGTCTCAAATCAGACACACACTGTCTCAAATCAGACACATACGGTCTCAAATCAGACACATACTGTCTCAAATCAGACACACAAAATTGTTTACATTTAACCCCTCTATCACAAACTCTCCATCTCGACCCCTCCTCTCTCTGTCTCTGTCTCTCCTCTCTCTCGTCTCTCTCCTTCCTCTCTCTCATCTGTCTCCCCCTCTCTCTCAACCTCTCCCTTTCAAATGTAACGTTCACACAGAGACACACACACTATGGCTACATAAGCACCAAAACAATAGTGGTCCATTGTGATTAATTCAATAACAAGCTGTGCCAATTTTTTCCGACATTCAGAAGAGATACTGGAAGTCATGACTGACAAAGCTGTTGTTTTACACGAATTTCAGCACAACGGACAGCAACTTGTCATTTACGGGCATTTCAGGACAATGGAGACAGACTGCCTGCTGGTTTTCATTCCTTACAGCAGGTGCTGATTGAGTCACACTGGGGGCACCAGGTGTGAGAACTCTCTGGCCAAACAATTACATGAATTGATCGATTAACTACCGGGGATGTAAACCAGCAGTACGTCGCGCCTCGAGGGCTGGAATTCAGTAGTAACTTGAACGGATGAAAGCAGAGTTGGACGACATTGTAGCCAGTGGTACAGGTCTGTCATGAAATATTTTAACTTTATTCTAATGTGATAGCCATCAATCAACCACCAACATGTGAAGCCCACGGCAGATACATGTAACATGGTCCTGTTTAACAGGTCTAATTGCGGAGAGCAAAAACACAAGTTGAAGAGGTCAGTGAGTGTTGTCAAGGCAACACCCGACATGTGGACCATATTGTTATTGTCACATCATTTTGATCAAAAACTACGAAGAAAGGTAATACCAAGAACTGGTCTGTTGTCACAGCAATACATTAGCCCCTCTGACAGTCTAGGGAGACCAGAGCCAGGCTTATCCATGGCTGTTGGGGGACACAGATAAACCCAGCGAGCATTTCATTCTATGTTGAACGGGTGTCTGTTGTCACAGCAATATAATAGCCCCTTTTGACAGTCACAATCCAAAAAGAGGCGACAACAGGCCAATACAACACACATGTATTTCATCATGATGAGGAAGAATTAAACGATGACAATGAAAGGAAGATAGATAAAGGGGGGGGATATGAAATGATGGAGCACTGCGGGACTAGGATGAGAGAACTGAAATGTCCAAACTTACTGCCGCACTGTTCAGCTACTGGCTCGGGATGACAGTTGACGAGGAAGATGATCACACAAAAAAAAAAAGAGTCTTGGTTGATGTACATCCAGCGTCCGTGCTGAGGCGTGTGTGAAAAGGTGTGTGTTTGTGTGTGTGAGGATCAATGTGTATGCACGTGCCCGCAAGAGCGAATGGCAACCACAACCAATAACTCTAGCCTAAATATTCAATCTGTCCGCATCTAAACCAGTAGGCTACTGAGACGCTATTGAAAAAATAAAAATGTTAATGGCGCTGTTGTCAAATGCTGCGTTTAGCCTATAATTGTCTCCATGCATACATTAACAGTCTCGCTTAGAAATCAAAGCTGTAGATAGCCGAATGTTGATTAAGTAGCCTACTGTTGTCATACATTCATATTGCTTGGTGTTTAGATCGTTGACAAAACGTCGATTTGAATGCAAAAAAAATGTATCAATAGTCCATCAAAGTAAAAAAACGCATGCATACAATCATTACCAAGTTTAGGTGCGATTACTGTAGCCTATTGGTCACTATAATCATACTTACAAGTACTAGACGCCCGTTCAATAGCCATGTTTCCGTCGAATTAGACTCTTAGGGAGAAATTAAACAGCAAATGACGACAGCAGTGTGTGCAAAAGTGTGCTTTTGTGCAAACACAGTTTCCCAAAACCCTAAAACCAAGACTGCAATACGTCTATTCTCTGACCCAAATTGAAGAAAAAAACACGCTGTATTTCTAACGGGTGTAAAATGTTCACTCGGGAAAAGCACGATAGCCTACACACACACACACACACACACACACACACACATCTCTGCGTTTTCCTTCCCTTCTCTTCGCTCTCCACAATGTCCCTCACTCACGACGTCACTGGGCGAGACTCAACGCTAACTCTTCCTCCCTTATCTGCAGTAGAGTTCCGTGTACCCCTACAGCCCCACTACATGACGATGGGCCCCGTTATTCACTAGAGATAGTGGTGGGAGAAATTAGAGCGCTTATTGGTGACGGGAAGACAGATGGCGTGCACACATCCCAGATAAATAGCGCCAGACCTCTGCCTATGCCGAGTTGATGCCTAACAGCAACTGACCAATCAACTCCCTCTTCTGTCTCATCCTCTTTTCTCCCCTCTTGTCGAGTGTCAGTTTGATGTATGTAGTCATTCTATGAGTATTATAAACTTATTCTGCGGCTGGCAGGTTTGGGGCTGGCTGGCTAGCTGCAGCTTCACAGGATGAGTCTCAAATGCAACCCTATTCCCTATGTAGTGCATTACTTTTGACCAGAGGCCTCAAAGGTAGTGCACTACATAGGCAATAGGGTGCCATTTGGGACACATCCTGGTTATTGTATTGCAGAGGAGGACAAGCATCAGCAGCTCTGGCCCCCTATTGTCATTGCAGGGATGATCAGGTTTATCATTCACTTTTTCTTCAGTTTGGATAGCACAATCGGTTAAGAGGACTTCTGGCTCTGTGTTGGCAGGGTAGGCTGGGTAGGTGGGAGAGGGGCAGTGGAGGCTGGGTAGGTAGGCTGGGGAGGTTGGGGAAGCAGGGTTGGCTGGGACGGCAGTGGAGGCTGGGTAGGTAGGCTGGGAGGAAGGGGAGGCTGGTAGGCTGGGGAGGTTGGGGAAGCAGGGTAGGCTGGGCACGCTGGGGAGGACACATGACATGTTGAATATATCTCAGAAAGCTTTGGAATGTGGTGCTGAAAGGACAGCTCTATAATGTTGAAAGGACAGCTCTATAATGTTGAAAGGACAGCTCTATAATGGTGAAAGGACAGTTGTAGAATGTTGAAAGGACAGCTCTATAATGGTGAAAGGACAGCTCTATAATGTTGAAAGGACAGCTCTATAATGTTGAAAGGACAGCTCTATAATGGTGAAAGGACAGCTCTATAATGTTGAAAGGACAGCTCTATAATGGTGAAAGGACAGTTGTAGAATGTGGTGCTGAAAGGACAGCTCTAGAATGTGGTGCTGAAAGGAGAGTTGTAGAATGTGGTGCTGAAAGGACAGTTCTAGAATGTGGTGCTGAAAGGACAGCTCTAGAATGTGGTGCTGAAAGGACAGTTGCAGAATGTGGTGCTGAAAGGACAGTTCTACAATGTGGTGCTGAAAGGACAGTTCTAGAATGTGGTGCTGAAAGGACAGTTCTAGAATGTGGTGCTGAAAGGACAGTTGTAGAATGTGGTGCTGAAAGGACAGCTCTAGAATGTGGTGCTGAAAGGACAGTTGTAGAATGTGGTGCTGAAAGGACAGTTCTAGAATGTGGTGCTGAAAGGACAGTTCTAGAATGTGGTGCTGAAAGGTCCGTTTATCAGAACATGAAAAGAGATATCAAAGTCTCTCCTTTTTGCCTCTGAAATACTCAATGAGTACGTTCACATGCACAGTAATAATTTCATATTAAACTGATCATGGCAGTAGGGAGATGATGAGATAAGCAGAGTAAGATGTTTACATGACTATCTTAATCGGTGTAAGATGAAAATCAAAGTAAACATAGGCAGATTAAAGCATCTGGTTTTCTTAGTGATCGTTCTAATTATTAGGACATTTGGCCTGTACTTCTTAATAATCGGTGTTCCAGCGGAGGATTTGATCTGCACATGTGCAAGCACCAGCCGAGAGCCTCCGTCTTTAGCGCGAGTGAAGTGTGTTTGGAACTGAATGTATGCGTCATAGAAGTAAGTCGTTTTCACATACAAACTTTATATATGTCTGAACTCAGAATCAAGAATGCTTCTCAAGAATAACATGGATGCTGTGGTAGAATGTTTCTTTTTATGGACTATTTTCAGTAGCCTATCAGAGCCATTTGTCCTTTATTATGGAAATCGTTCTTCTTCCAAAGCTTGTAAATGTTTTAAAGTAGCTACTATATGAATCTATCCACAAGAATCATATTATTTTGTGCATGTAACTCGTGATCATTGAATACCTGGTTTATAGTATCTCAAATTGCACCCTAATCCCTACATATGGGCCTTCGTCAAAAGTAGTTCACTATGAATGGAATATGGCTCCATTTGGGTGACACCCTAAAGCTCTTCAAAGGGTCGTTGCGTTTGTCTCTCTCTTAGCAGAGCTGTCACCTTTGCTCCTGCTATAGTTTTTACAGAAGTCCCTTGTGATTGGCTTACCCTCCAATCATTTGTCACTTTGCTATTTGCCACGGCCCCCAAAATTACAGTCTGTAATTTTCACGCCTCGACTTGCCCCCCCCCCCCTTGTTTTTTCCCCTTCACAATCACATATCAATTATCACCTCCCACACATCTTTAACTACTCTTCTTCTTCCCTCTCTCCTGTTGCAGCCAGCCGAGTTCAGAGTGCAGCTGTTCTCTACATTTATATATATATATATATTTATATCACCGTTGAATATTTGAAAAACTCTGAGAAACGGACGACGATCTTTCCATTTTCTCTCGTTTCCCCCCAAATGGCACCCTATTCCCTACATAGTTAGCAGGTAGCCTAGTGGATAGAGCGTTGGGACAGTAACCGAAAGGTTGCTAGGTTGAATCTCCGAGCTGACATGGTATAAATGTGTCGTTCTGACCCAGAGTAAGGCAGTTAACCCACTGTTCCTAGGCCGTCATTGTAAATAAGAATTTGTTCTTAACTGACTTGCCTAGTTAAATAAAGATTAAATATAGTTTGCTACTTTTGACCAGAGCCCATAGGGGCACTATACAGTCGTGGCCAAAAGTTTTGAGAATGACACAAATATTAATTTCCACAAAGTTTGCTGCTTCAATGTCTTTAGATATTTTTGTCAGATGTTACTATGGAATACTGAAGTATAATTACAAGCATTTCATAAGTGTCAAAGGCTTTTATTGACAATTACATGAAGTTGATGCAAAGAGTCAATATTTGCAGTGTTCTTTTTCAAGGCCTCTGCAATCCGCCCTGGCATGCTGTCAATTAACTTCTGGGCCACATCCTGACTGATGGCAGCCCATTCTTGCATAATCAATGCTTGGAGTTTGTCAGAATTTGTGGGTTTTTGTTTGTCCACCTGCCTCTTGAGGATTGACCACAAGTTCTCAATGGGATTAAGGTCTGGGGAGTTCCCTGGCCATGGACCCAAAATATTGATGTTTTGTTCCCCGAGCCACTTAGTTATCACTTTTGCCTTATGGCAAGGTGCTCCATCATGTTGGAAAAGGCATTGTTCGTCACCAAACTGTTCCTGGATGGTTGGGAGAAGTTGCTCTCGGAGGATGTGTTGGTACCATTCTTTTTCATGGCTGTGTTCTTAGGCAAAATTGTGAGTGAGCCCACTCCCTTTGCTGAGAAGCAACCCCACACATGAAGGGGCTCAGGATGCTTTACTGTTGGCATGACACACGACTGATGGTAGCGCTCACCTTGTCTTCTCCGGACAAGCTTTTTTCCAGATGCCCCATACAATCGGAAACGGGATTCATCAGAGAAAATGACTTTACCCCAGTCCTCAGCAGTCCAATCCCTGTACCTTTTGCAGAATATCAGTCTGTCCCTGATGTTTTTCCAGGAGAGAAGTGGCTTCTTTGCTGCCCTTCTTGACACCAGGCCAGCCTCCAAAAGTCTTCACCTCCCTGCTGCCATTCCTGAGCAAGCTCTGTACTGGTGGTGCCCCGATGCCGCAGCTGAATCAACTTTAGGAGATGGTCCTGGTGCTTGCTGGACTTTCTTGGGCTCCCTGAAGCCTTCTTCACAACAATTTAACCGCTCTCCTTGAAGTTCTTGATGATCCGATAAATGGTTGATTTAGGTGCAATCTTACTGGCAGCAATATCCTTGCCTGTGAAGCCCTTTTTGTGCAAAAGCAATGATGACGGCACGTGTTTCCTTGCAGGTAACCATGGTTGACAAAGAGAGAACAATGATTCCAAGCATCACCCTCCTTTTGAAGCTTCCAGTCTGTTATTCGAACTCAATCAGCATGACAGAGTGATCTCAGCCTTGTCCTCGTGAACACTCACACCTGTGTTAACGAGATAATCACTGACAAGATGTCAGCTGGTCCTTTTGTGGCAGGGCTGAAATGCAGTGGAAATGTTTTTTTGAGATTCAGTTAATATGCATGGCAAAGAGGAACTTTGCAATTCATCTTATCACTCTTCATAACATTCTGGAGTATATACAAATTGCCATCATACAAACTGAGGCAGCAGACTTTGTGAAAATTAATATTTGTGTAATTCTCAAAACTTTTGGCCACGACTGTATAGGGAATAGGGTGCCATTTGGAACTGCGTATGTGTCATTGGTATTCAGTTTCACAGAGTAGACAGACATAGCATGCAGGATGCTGTTACCATGACTGTTGTGATATTTCAACCCTGTGTTTCTCTCCGACTGCAGATCACAATAGAGGCCCACATAATATCACGCTACAGTAACTCTGCCTCCAGGGACGGTTGTAACAATTCTACAGAAAGTGTACTGGCGTGTGGAAAACTAAAATTGATAAGACTCTTATGCAATACAAGAGTGGCAACGACTTATGACAATGGGTACAAGGATCTACAAATGAATGTGTCTTACTGGGATTTCAATGGCATGACAAAATGCACGTTCTAAATCAAAACAAATAATATATGCAAAAACGAGACTGAAACAAGTTTTCAATGTGGGCAATCTTTTTGGGAGAGACCATCAGCTTTTCTATTTTGGGCTATATGACTTTACCCAGATGAACCCCCCCATTCCACAGAAGGCTAGATGACTTTACCCAGATGAACCCCCATTCCACAGAAGGCTAGATGACTTTACCCATATGAACCCCCCATTCCACAGAAGGCTAGAGACTTTACCCATATGAACCCCCCCCCATTCCACAGAAGGCTAGATGACTTTACCCATATGAACCCCCATTCCACAGAAGGCTAGATGACTTTACCCAGATGAACCCCCATTCCACAGAAGGCTATATGACTTTACCCAGATGAACCCCCATTCCACAGAAGGCTATATGACTTTACCCAGATGAACCCCCCATTCCACAGAAGGCTAAATGACTTTACCCAGATGAACCCCCCCCCCATTCCACAGAAGGCTAGATGACTTTACCCAGATGAACCCCCCCATTCCACAGAAGCCTTCTAGAGATGAAAAAGATTAAACATTGTGTTAAAATCAAAGTTTAATAGTTGCAACAGCATCATTCCATAAATTAACATATACATGATTAATAAGTTAACATTCATATCATCAGTATTATTAAAACATCCACTACATTTTAAAATGCCATCATATTCCCCTATATAGTGCACTTCTTTTGACGGGGGCACATAAGTAGTGCACTACGTAGGGAATATACTACTGCTGTATTTGGGATGTATCCCATTTACATGAACAAATAAAACACGGTGTCAAGTGGAGCAGGCAAATGAGAAGATCTTCCACTAATACTTCACACACCTATTCCCTACATAGTGCACTACTTTAGACCAGGGTCCTATGGGCCCTAGTGCACTATATAGGGAATAGGGTGCCATTCGGGTGTGCCCGACAAAACTGACCACTGATCCCAAGTCAGCAAATGTGTTATTGACCAGGTTAAGAGGAGGGAACAGCCAGGTAACGAGGGTGATCGACGGATGTGATATTGACCCGGTTAAGAGGAGGGAACAGCCAGGTAACGAGGGTGATCGACGGATGTGATATTGACCCGGTTAAGAGGAGGGAACAGCCAGGTAACGAGGGTGATCGACGGATGTGATATTGACCCGGTTAAGAGGAGGGAACAGCCAGGTAACGAGGGTGATCGACGGATGTGATATTGACCCGGTTAAGAGGAGGGAACAGCCAGGTAACGAGGGTGATCGACGGATGTGATATTGACCAGGTTAAGAGGAGGGAACAGCCAGGTAACGAGGGTGATCGACGGATGTGATATTGACCAGGTTAAGAGGAGGGAACAGCCAGGTAACGAGGGTGATCGACGGATGTGATATTGACCCGGTTAAGAGGAGGGAACAGCCAGGTAACGAGGGTGATCGACGGATGTGATATTGACCCGGTTAAGAGGAGGGAACAGCCAGGTAACGAGGGTGAACGACGGATGTGATATTGACCCGGTTAAGAGGAGGGAACAGCCAGGTAACGAGGGTGATCGACGGATGTGATATTGACCCGGTTAAGAGGGGTGATATTGAAAGAGGAGGGAACAGCCAGGTAACGAGGGTGATCGACGGATGTGATATTGACCCGGTTAAGAGGAGGGAACAGCCAGGTAACGAGGGTGATCGACGGATGTGATATTGACCCGGTTAAGAGGAGGGAACAGCCAGGTAACGAGGGTGATCGACGGATGTGATATTGACCCGGTTAAGAGGAGGGAACAGCCAGGTAACGAGGGTGATCGACGGATGTGATATTGACCAGGTTAAGAGGAGGGAACAGCCAGGTAACGAGGGTGATCGAGGGAGGGAACGGATGTGATATTGACCAGGTTAAGAGGAGGGAACAGCCAGGTAACGAGGGTGATCGACGGATGTGATATTGACCAGGTTAAGAGGAGGGAACAGCCAGGTAACGAGGGTGATCGACGGATGTGATATTGACCAGGTTAAGAGGAGGGAACAGCCAGGTAACGAGGGTGATCGACGGATGTGATATTGACCAGGTTAAGAGGAGGGAACAGCCAGGTAACGAGGGTGATCGACGGATGTGATATTGACCAGGTTAAGAGGAGGGAACAGCCAGGTAACGAGGGTGATCGACGGATGTGATATTGACCAGGTTAAGAGAGGGAACAGCCAGGTAACGAGGGTGATCGACGGATGTGATATTGACCAGGTTAAGAGGAGGGAACAGCCAGGTAACGAGGGTGATCGACGGATGTGATATTGACCAGGTTAAGAGGAGGGAACAGCCAGGTAACGAGGGTGATCGACGGATGTGATATTGACCAGGTTAAGAGGAGGGAACAGCCAGGTAACGAGGGTGATCGACGGATGTGATATTGACCAGGTTAAGAGGAGGGAACAGCCAGGTAACGAGGGTGATCGACGGATGTGATATTGACCAGGTTAAGAGGAGGGAACAGCCAGGTAACGAGGGTGATCGACGGATGTGATATTGACCAGGTTAAGAGGAGGAACAGCCAGGTAACGAGGGTGATCGACGGATGTGATATTGACCCGGTTAAGAGGAGGGAACAGCCAGGTAACGAGGGTGATCGACGGATGTGATATTGACCAGGTTAAGAGGGAACAGCCAGGTAACGAGGGTGATCGACGGATGTGATATTGACCAGGTTAAGAGGAGGGAACAGCCAGGTAACGAGGGTGATCCACGGATGTGATATTGACCAGGTTAAGAGGAGGGAACAGCCAGGTAACGAGGGTGATCGACGGATGTGATATTGACCCGGTTAAGAGGAGGGAACAGCCAGGTAACGAGGGTGATCGACGGATGTGATATTGACCAGGTTAAGAGGAGGGAACAGCCAGGTAACGAGGGTGATCGACGGATGTGATATTGACCAGGTTAAGAGGAGGGAACAGCCAGGTAACGAGGGTGATCGACGGATGGCGAATGGGTAAGAAGTGTAAAAAGGGAAAAACAAAACTCCACAAGTAATCATGTGCAAATCCACTTTAAAACAGTCAAAATATTCAAATCAATGGCACTGGTTTAACATGAACAAAACAGAACAAAAAGTACATTAACAGTAAATACCATCTTCCTTCCTCCCTCCCTCCCTCTCTCTACCTCCCTCTCTCTCTACCTCCCTCCTTCCATCCCTCTCTACCTCCCTCCCTCTCTCTCTCTACCACCCTCCCTCCCTCCCTCTCTCTCTCTCTACCTCCCTCCCTCCCTCTCTCTCTCTCCTCCCTCCCTCCCTCCTCTCTCTACCTCCCTCCCTCCCTCTCTCCCTCTCTCTACCTCCCTCCCTCCCTCTCTCCCTCTCTCTACCTCCCTCTCTCCCTCTCTCTACCTCCCTCCCTCCCTCTCTCTCTCTCTCTACCTCCCTCCCTCTCTCTCTCTCTACCTCCCTCCCCTCTCTCTCTCTCTCTCTACCTCCCTCCCTCTCTCTCTCTCTCTCTACCTCCCTCTCTCTCTCTCTCTCTCTCTCTACCTCCCTCCTCTCTCTCTCTCTCTAACTCCCTCCCTCCCTCCTTCCTTCTCTGTGTCTTCTAGTGTAGTGATTTAGTGTCCGTGTCTGGTGAGATCAATAAAATCAAGGTAAGGTACCCGTCAACAGGTACAAATGAACAAGAGAAGAAACTGGTTCAAAAATAACCCCAGGAAGTGAAAACCCCGATACAAAAACAACGTAGCCATCTACTACACCCAGGTGTTGCACTACAACACAATTTAGTGGCGTTAAGAGTAGGTGAAATGCAGGTACATTTGTCAACTATGTTAACTATGGTAAAACACTGTTAAAGTATTTAAATCTAAAACAATGAAAACTTCACAAAAAATGGTCTCACTATTAAAAAGGAAGACAGTTAAGAAATTAAATAATTAATGGTTAGAATTGGGATTCCCTGATTACAAAAAATGTCATCAAAGACATTAAAGGGGCATTACACTCTCAGAATATGTAAAAAAAAATTAAAAAAAATGAGAAGGGTCAAAGGCACTTAAAATACATTTGAGTAAAATGAAAAATCTTATTTTTGATGTTCCTCAAAAAAAAAAAGAAGAGTTCTTTATGGTTCACGCAATAATAAAAATGAGTTCATTAGAACCATTTCCCACCATGCAGTGTAACATCTTGGATGAGTCCTAAATGTCACCCTAGTCCCTATATAGTGCCCTATTTTTGACCAGAACCCAAAATGTGCTCTTGTCAAAAGTAGTGCACTACATATGGAATAGGTCCCATTTTGGACACACATTGTTGTGTCAGATCAGGATAGCAGACACATTTTTTCCTTCCCGACAGAAAGCAGGGATGGTGAAAGGTCAGAGAAGGGTCAATGTGAGTGACAGAGACATTCTCTACAGTCTGGTGTCTGAGGGAGTTGTTGGCCCTCGAGGTGCTGGGAACATTTCCAGAACATTCTACTGGGGTAAAAACACAAAACAGGTCTAATAACTAAATTAATATGTTTTAAAATCTATTTTTACTCAAGAGGGAGAGAGAGAGAGCAGTATTGCTTGTATCAACACCTGTGGTTCATTCCAAGGACGAGCGGAAACCGAATTCTGTGGTAATTCAATCAATTTGGGAAAAAAAAGCACAGAGCTTTTTAAAGGGACTAATGTCAAAATCGAAATAGCATTGATAAAATAAACTTTGTTGCTTAAAACATTCAGCTGTATGTGAAACTGTAAGTAAAGTTATGAGTATGTTATCTATTATGTCTCTGTATTTACACACAGTACTGTGTTAAGACTAGCTTTACCTCAGGTCACTGATATCTTACTGGTGTTGAACAATAGACAGATTAGAGTGTAGGAACTACAAGTCCCACAAGGACCTAGTGAATCGCCTGACACTTCTTCTTCTTCTCTCTCTGTGTGCATGATGTACCAGCCACCCTCCACTTCCCTGGTACTCCCCTCTGCAGTGTCACAATGACGCAGGGATGTGTGCCAAATTGCAACCTATTCCCTATAGGCCCTGGTCAAAAGTAGTGCACCATGTAGGGAATAGGGTTCTATTTGGGACTCATTGTCAGTGTTCTACATTTCAATCTCTCAAACAGAACTTCCACAATCGCCGTCTGTATTCTTTGTTCTCTCTTGATTTCATTCCTTTATCTGATCATTCATCACACAGTGCCTTCTATTCTGGTATCACAAACTCACACTTCTGTGGTGCTGCTTGACAAAGCTCTCCTGTCTCCCTCTCACCCCCACCACCTCCAATCTATCCTGCCTTGGAGCAGGGATGTCCACCTCCCTCACAACTCTCTCCTCTGCCCTTGGGTTCCTATCTCTGTTCTCAGCCATCAGGGACCGGTGCCTCTCCCAGTCCTCTCCCATCAGGCTGCTAACGTCACTCAGGTCCCCCAGGTGCCCTACCGAGTCGCACTTCTCCAGGTCCGAGGCGATGGTCTGGAGGCTGATGACAGACATGGAGTCTGACCCTGCCTCCCCCTCCCTGTGACCCCAGCCCTGCTCTCTGTGTCTCTCCACCCACTGCCTGGTCTTCTCCCATCAGCCCAGTCCTTCTCCTCCAACCCTCCTCCTCCGCCACATGCTCCTCCAACCTGAACCCCGACAGCAGCTTTGACCTCAGCCTCCGCCCCCACTGGGAGCTCCGCCCACCGCAGGCTACGGGGCGGGCCCTGGTGGCTCGGACACGCCCCCTCTGGGCATGGATCTGCTCGCTGATTTGCTCCAGGTTGCGCAGGGCGACGGAGTAGCGCATTTTTACCCTTGCAACGCGTTCTTCCAGCTGCACCACCTTTGCCTTGTGCTCCTGTAAAAAAAAAAGGAAGTTGAAGTAAACAGGATTTGTACCCCAAAAATGTTTCACTGTTTTTTCTTTTTAAAGTAAGTGTTCTTGGGATGAGCCCGCTTGTCGAAATCTTGAAAATAGAACAGTGTTATTTTTAATGCTGAGCAGCGCGAGCCTCTCGCGGAGCCGGTCTGCTTCATGCACTGGTTTCGTTGAAATTAAAAACGGGAGCTTCTCACACTAGTGGGTCACGTGTTGCTTAAAACATGGCCGATCAGAAAGAGAATGGTCGTAGCACCAAACCATGAGGGACACCGCAGCTTTATAGTGGACTCAAGCAGTTGTGGACTCAACACAAGCAGTTGAAGTGTTGCTGTAACATCACACTGGCAGATTGATACAGATAGAATGTACTGACTATCCTACAGCGAGTACGATCGTGAACTCATTTAGAGAGATAAGCTTCTGCCCTATGGGTCATTCTGTCTGAGACGAGGCTACTCACCTCTAGTAGGTGGTTGAACTGAGCCTTGAGCTCGAAATAAGGTTTGGACTTGATGATGAACCTCTTGAGGGATTTCTGGAGGGTCTGGACACGTTGTTCTGCCTCCTGGCACAGCTGAGTGACCCGCTGGTGCTCCCTCTCACTCCGCAGCCGCTCCTCCTCTGCCTCGTTCACCTGGGGAAGACACACACACACACACACACACACACACACACACCATCAGCAGCCGTCGGTCATGCCTTTGGACATCAACCTGCCGTCACTCTCTCTAGGTGTCTCTGTTCCCATCAATCATCAGCATCAACCCGCCGTCTAGGTGTCTCTGTCCCCATCAATCATCAGCATCAACCCGTCGTCTAGGTGTCTCTGTTCCCATCAATCATCAGCATCAACCCATCGCCTAGGTGTCTCTGTTCCCATCAATCATCAGCATCAACCCGTCGTCTAGGTGTCTCTGTTCCCATCAATCATCAGCATCAACCCGCCGTCTAGGTGTCTCTGTCCCATCAATCATCAACACACCGTCACTCTCTCTCTAGGTGTCTCTTTCCCCATCAATCATCAGCATCAACCCGCCGTCTAGGTGTCTCTGTCCCCATCAATCATCAGCATCAACACACCGTCACTCTCTAGGTGTCTCTTTCCCCATCAATCATCAGCATCAACACACTGGCACTTTTACAAGGAGAAAAGAAAACAACAGTTATTTCACCCCATCAATCATCCATCACACCTGGGTGAGAGTCCCTCTCTTCGGCCTCCCGGGTGGCGCAGTGGTTAAGGGCGCTGTACTGCAGCGCCAGCTGTGCCATCAGAGACTCTGGGTTCGCGCCCAGGCTCTGTCCCCATCAACCGGCCGCGACCGGGAGGTCCGTGGGGCATCAGCACAACCCGCCTAGCGTCGTCCGGGTTAGGGAGGCTTGGCCGGTAGGAATGTCCTTGTCTCATCATGCACCAGCGACTCCTGTGGCGGGCCGGGCTCAGTGCGCGCTAACCAAGGTGGCCAGGTGCACGGTGTTTCCTCCGACACATTGGTGCGGCTGGCTTCTGGGTTGGATGGCGCTGTTAAGAAGCCATCCATTGGTTGGGTTGTGTGTATCGAGGACGCATGACTTTCAACCTTCGTCAGCCCTCGGGAGTTGTAGCGATGAGACAGATAGTAGCTACTAAAAACAATTGGATACCATGAAATTGGGGAGAAAAAGGGGTAAAATTAAAAATTAAATTAAAAACTACAAAAAAAGAGAGTCCCTCTCTTCAATCTCACACGCTGCATATACACACACACACACACACAGAATATATATATATATATATACACATACACACACGTTAAGTGCCCTGAAAATCACTTCCATAGCAGAACAGAATAGCGGCACTCCGACCTTGATCTTTACAAAGAGTACTGGACCACCTGCACCATGCTGGGAGACATAGTAAACAGACACCCTTAAAACATCCACTCCGACGAAGAGGCTTAACGTTTCACACGGGACCTGATTCAACTACACTACTTGTAGGATGAAGAGATTGATAGTTCTCACACCCTTTCCCCACCATCATTCACCGTCTACCATAGATAAGCTTTAGTAAGCTAGTGATTATCTAGTACAGAGATAATCAACTCCAGGACTGGGTCATCAAATCAAATTTTGTCACATGCACCCAATACAACACTGTGAAATGATTACTTATAAGCCCTTAACTCGATTTCTTGAACTGCATTGTTGGTTAAGAAAATATTTACTAAATAAACTAAGAACGAGGCTATATACAGGGGGTACAGGAACCGGGTCAATGTGTGAGGAGACAGGTTAGTCGAGGGAATTTGTACATGCAGATAGGGGTAAAGGTACTATGCATAGTTAATAAACAGCGAGTAGCAGCAGTGGGGGGGGGGTCTTATGGCTTGGAGGGTAGAAGCTGTTACGAAGCCTTTTGGTCCTAGACTTGGCGCTCCGGTACCGCTTGCCGTGGGGTCGTAGAGAGAACAGTCTATAACTTGGGTGACTGGAGTCTTTGACCATTTTTAGGGCCTTCCTCTGACACCGCCTGGTATAGAGGAAGCTTGGAAGCTTGTTCCCGGTGATGTACTGGGCCGTACGCACTACCCTCTGTCATTGTCTAGTACAGAGAACATCTCTGTACCAGGTCTGAATCAGTCCGTGCTGAGAAAGAGAGAATTAAAAATAAAAACAGAAGTGTTTCAGCCCTCCATGTCTTCTTATCGGTCTGCCATAGACCTGTCCTCGGTCTTCTTATCGGTCTGCCATAGACCTGTCCTCTGTCTTCTTAACGGTCTGCCATAGACCTGTCCTCGGTCTTCTTATCGGTCTGCCATAGACCTGTCCTCGGTCTTCTTAACGGTCTGCCATAGACCTGTCCTCGGTCTGCCATAGACCTGTCCTCTGTCTTCTTATCGGTCTGCCATAGACCTGTCCTCGGTCTGCCATAGAACTGTCCTCGGTCTTCTTAAACGGTCTGCCATAGACCTGTCCTCGGTCTTCTTATCGGTCTGCCATAGACCTGTCCTCGGTCTTCTTAACGGTCTGCCATAGACCTGTCCTCGGTCTTCTTAACGGTCTGCCATAGACCTGTCCTCGGTCTTCTTAACGGTCTGCCATAGACCTGTCCTCGGTCTTCTTAACGGTCTGCCATAGACCTGTCCTCGGTCTTCTTAACGGTCTCCCATAGACCTGTCCTCGGTCTACCATAGACCTGTCCTCGGTCTTCTTAACGGTCTGCCATAGACCTGTCCTCGGTCTTCTTAACGGTCTGCCATAGACCTGTCCTTGGTCTTCTTAACGGTCTACCATAGACCTGTCCTCGGGCTTCTTAAACGGTCTACCATAGACCTGTCCTCGGGCTTCTTAAACGGTCTACCATAGACCTGTCCTCGGGCTTCTTAAACGGTCTGCCATAGACCTGTCCTCGGTTGACCGATGTCGGTTAAATTATTTGAATTCCATTTAGTTCTGGGGTTTTTCAGCCCGACGCGCTGTTTCTCTAGAGAGAAGTCAAGAACTATGTGGTACGCTGAAGGGAGTTAGGCAAATATTCAACCTAGTTCAGCAACAAAATAAACAAACGTGGTAATTAACTACATGACCATAATCCATTGCGCCTCTTATATCCGTCTCGGACAGAGATGGATACACTTTTAACGCCTGCTACCTTAATGTACGAGAGAGGACTGTAAACAACAACACAAAGATGAGAGAGAGAGAGGACTGTAAACAACAACACAAAGATGAGAGAGAGAGGACTGTAAACAACAACACAAAGATGAGAGAGAGAGAGGACTGTAAACAACAACACAAAGATGATGAGAGAGAGAGGACTGTAAACAACAACACAAAGATGAGAGAGAGAGAGGACTGTAAAACAACAACACAAAGATGAGAGAGAGAGGACTGTAAACAACAACACAAAGATGAGAGAGAGAGGACTGTAAACAACAACACAAAGATGAGAGAGAGAGAGAGAGACTGTAAACAACAACACAAAGATGAGAGAGAGACTGTAAACAACAACACAAAGATGAGAGAGAGAGGGACTGTAAACAACAACACAAAGATGAGAGAGAGAGAGACTGTAAACAACAACACAAAGATGAGAGAGAGAGAGGACTGTAAACAACAACACAAAGATGAGAGAGAGAGTAAACACTGTGTACAACAACACAAAGATGAGAGAGAGAGGACTGTAAACAACAACACAAAGATGAGAGAGAGAGGACTGTAAACAACAACACAAAGATGAGAGAGAGGACTGTAAACAACACAAAGATGAGAGAGAGGACTGTAAACAACACAAAGATGAGAGAGAGGGATAGAGACAGTTCGTGAAAGAATACCTCATCTACTTTGAAGAAGTAGTAAAATGATTTGGTCAGACAGCTCTGCAGCATCGTTAGACAGGCTAGCTAAATAAGATGACTAAAGACAGTACAGTATGTGGAACTCAGAGATAACACTGTCTGGCTGGCTGGCTGAGCAGAGTCGAGTATGACATTAAAAATAATAAGGTCTACCCCACGTGAACCTGACAGAGACAAGGGAATATTTTCAACGTTTTGGCAATTGAATGTCCACTATTTTGGCCTTTGGAATTTCCATTTTTTTTTTTAAATCCAATCATTTTAATGTCAATTTTTCATAATACATTTGTTGAATTTTTTTTTTTGTCGAAACTGAAATTGAAAACCTTGATATTTAAAAATAATAATCAAACAAACGGACCTCAAAAAGCACTAATCTCTCACTAATCTCTCACTAATCTCTCACTAATCTCTCACTAATCTCTCAGCACTATTAGCCACAAGTTTTCACTGTCTAGTACAAACCAACTCCTGGACTTTGGGTTGAAGTACTAATGGGTTTTTCTTTCTACCTGGTAGTTAACCCCTCACCTGCCATACCACGTCTGAATCAGTCGCTGAGTAGAAGGAGAAAATGAAACCAGAAGTGTTGTTTCGGCCAACCAGAACCAGAGTTGAATAGTCCTGGTCCTGTATTCACAAAGCACTTCGGAGATTAGCACTCCTGGTCTGCCACAGCTACGACCTGTCCTCTCCCTGTGCCTTGGAGGTCCCCCTCCTCTCTCCCTGTGCCTTGGAGGTCCCCCCCCCCCTCCCTGTGCCTTGGAGGTCCCCCCTCTCTCCCTGTGCCTTGGAGGTCCCCCCTCTCTCCCTGTGCCTTGGAGGTCCCCCTCCTCTCTCCCTGTGCCTTGAAGTCCCCCTCCTCCCTCCCTGTGCCTTGGAGGACCCCCTCCTCTCTCTCGCTCTCTCTGTACCTTGGAGGTGGCGTGGTTGAGCATCTCCTGCCAGGTGGGGTCCAGAGTGTTCCTGTCTGCCAGGAGCCCCTGCTCTGCCACGTACACCATCTCTCTGGCAGCCGTATGCATGGAGACGGCTCTCTCGTACCTCAACGCTGCCTTCTGCGTCTCCTGCTGGGCCTATGAAAACAACAACCAATCATAGTTCAGCTGAGGACACTACAATGAATCATAGTAAGAGAGACACCACAACCAATCATAGTTCAGTAACAGACACACCACAACCAACCAGACGACAAACCAATTACTAAAGGGGTGAATCCTTACTTACAGTAAAGTTCAAATGTAATTCCCATTGACATCAATCCATGACTAAACGAAAATCTGATTTAAATGGAAGTTAGGATTAGCCTCTAAAATCAGGAGAATGATGTTGGTGGTGCCAGGAAAACAGGAAGTCTCCCCATCACCAGCTATAAAACAAGAAGTCTCCCCATCACCAGCTATAAAACAAGAAGTCTCCCCATCACCAGCTATAAAACAGGAAGTATCACCATCACCAGCTATAAAACAGGAAGTCTCCCCATCACCAGCTATAAAACAGGAAGTCTCCCCATCACCAGCTATAAAACAGGAAGTCTCCCCATCACCAGCTATAAAACAGGAAGTCTCCCCATCACCAGCTATAAAACAAGAAGCCTCCCCATCACCAGCTATAAAACAGGAAGTCTCCCCATCACCAGCTATAAAACAGGAAGTCTCCCCATCACCAGCTATAAAACAGGAAGTCTCCCCATCACCAGCTATAAAACAGGAAGTCTCCCCATCACCAGCTATAAAACAGGAAGTCTCCCCATCACCAGCTATAAAACAGGAAGTCTCCCCATCACCAGCTATAAAACAGGAAGTCTCCCCATCACCAGCTATAAAACAGGAAGTCTCCCCATCACCAGCTATAAAACAGGAAGTCTCCCCATCACCAGCTATAAAACAGGAAGTCTCCCCATCACCAGCTATAAAACAGGAAGTCTCCCATCACCAGCTATAAAACAGGAAGTCTCCCCATCGCCAGCTATAAAACAGGAAGTCTCCCCATCACCAGCTATAAAACAGGAAGTCTCCCCATCACCAGCTATAAAACAGGAAGTCTCCCCATCACCAGCTATAAAACAGGAAGTCTCCCCATCACCAGCTAAAAACAGGAAGTCTCCCCATCACCAGCTATAAAACAGGAAGTCTCCCCATCACCAGCTATAAAACAGGAAGTCTCCCCATCACCAGCTATAAAACAGGAAGTCTCCCCATCACCAGCTATAAAACAGGAAGTCTCCCCATCACCAGCTATAAAACAGGAAGTCTCCCCATCACCAGCTATAAAACAGGAAGTCTCCCATCACCATCACCCCAGCTATAAAACAGGAAGTCTCCCCATCACCAGCTATAAAACAGGAAGTCTCCCCATCACCAGCTATAAAACAGGAAGTCTCCCCATCACCAGCTATAAAACAGGAAGTCTCCCCATCACCAGCTATAAAACAGGAAGTCTCCCCATCACCAGCTATAAAACAGGAAGTCACCAGCTATAAAACAGGAAGTCTCCCCATCACCAGCTATAAAACAGGAAGTCTCCCCATCACCAGCTATAAAACAGGAAGTCTCCCCATCACCAGCTATAAAACAGGAAGTCTCCCCATCACCAGCTATAAAACAGGAAGTCTCCCCATCACCAGCTATAAAACAGGAAGTCTCCCCATCACCAGCTATAAAACAGGAAGTCTCCCCATCACCAGCTATAAAACAGGAAGTCTCCCCATCACCAGCTATAAAACAGGAAGTCTCCCCATCACCAGCTATAAAACAGGAAGTCTCCCCATCACCAGCTATAAAACAGGAAGTCTCCCCATCACCAGCTATAAAACAGGAAGTCTCCCCATCACCAGCTATAAAACAGGAAGTCTCCCCATCACCAGCTATAAAACAGGAAGTCTCCCCATCACCAGCTATAAAACAGGAAGTCTCCCCATCACCAGCTATAAAACAGGAAGTCTCCCCATCACCAGCTATAAAACAGGAAGTCTCCCCATCACCAGCTATAAAACAGGAAGTCTCCCCATCACCAGCTATAAAACAGGAAGTCTCCCCATCACCAGCTATAAAACAGGAAGTCTCCCCATCACCAGCTATAAAACAAGAAGTCTCCCCATCACCAGCTATAAAACAGGAAGTCTCCCCATCACCAGCTATAAAACAGGAAGTCTCCCCATCACCAGCTATAAAACATCACCAGCTATAAAACAGAAGTCTCCCCATCACCAGCTATAAAACAGGAAGTCTCCCCATCACCAGCTATAAAACAGGAAGTCTCCCCATCACCAGCTATAAAACAGGAAGTCTCCCCATCACCAGCTATAAAACAGGAAGTCTCCCCATCACCAGCTATAAAACAAGAAGACGGCAGCAACAGCTACAAATCATAGAGAAGTGAACCATGAAAATAGCTGATCCTCATCGTATTCTAGTCATGCTAGTTGGTAAATTATGTCAAAGCCAGAGAGGGGGAAGATTTGTCCATGTTGGTTTAGGGAGAAGGAGAGGGGCACTTCGAGACGAGGTGTAGGTCCCAAGTGGCACACTATTCCCTATATATAGTGCACTACTACCCTTATAGGCCCTGGTAAAAAGTAGTGCACTATAAAGGGAATAGGGTGCCATTTGGAACACGCACAATGTGCCTCAGAATCCCAGGAGGGGGCGGGGCCGGAGAGAGGCCGCATCAGCAGGAGGGGCGGGGCCAGATAGACGCACAAGGTTGCCCAAAGTTTAGGGTCGTCAGGCAAAGATTGATGACTGCTTCACTCTTGAACACCAGTTCTAATAATTTTTGTGACACGGTTCCCTTGACTGTCTGTCTCGCTCAATAGCAGTCAGACGTGGGCCAGGTCGAACCAAGCAACTGTTTTGAGGACAGAATAATAAATAAATAAAACATTCTTTAAATCACACAACAACAAAAAAGTGCTTGGTTGTCTTGTCTCCTGAATAGACGTCTACGTAGTTAACATCTAAATGCCTGGGAAATTATACCGCCCAGATTATTTCTACTTTTCTCCTCTACAGGGCCTTCAGAAAGTAGTCGCACTCCCTTGACTTATTCTTATTCCACATTTTGTTGTGTTACAGCCTGAATTCAAAATGGATTGAAAATTTAAAAGCTGCAATGTCTTGAGTTAGGAAGTATTCAACCCCTTTGTTATGGCAAACAGAAATAGGTTGGAGGATGAAAAATGTGCTGAACAAGTCACATAAGTTTGCATGGACTCACCCTCTGTACAATAGCGGTTAACATGATTTTTGAATGAGTACTTCAACTCTGTACCCCGCACATACAGATAATTGTAAGGTCCCTCAGTCGAGAAGTGAATTTCAAAAAACACATTCAACCACAAAGACCAGGGAGTTTTTTTTTCAATGCCTCGCAAAGAAGGGCACCTATTGGTAGATTAAATAAAAAAGCAGACGCTGAATTTCCCTTTGAGCGTGGTGAAGTTATTAATTACACTTTGGATGGTGTATCAATACAACAAGTCACTACAAAGATACAGGCGTCCTTCCTAACTCAGTTGCTGGAGAGGAAGGAAACCGCTCAGGGATTTCAACATGAGGACAAGGGTGACTTAAAACAGTCAGAGTTTAAATGGCTGTGATAGGAGAAAACCACAGATGGATCAACAACATTGTAGTTACTCCACAATACTAACCTAAATGACAGAGTGAAAAGAAGGAAGCCTGTACAGAATATAAATATTCCAAAACATTCATCCTGTTTGCAACAAGAAACTAAAGTAATAATGCAAAATATGTGGGAAGGAAATTAACTTTATGTCCTGAATACAAAGCGTTATGTTTGGGGTAAATCCATTACAACACTGAGTACCACTCTCCATACTTTCAAGCATAGTGATTGCTGCATCATGTTATGGGTATTCTTGTAATCGTTACACCCTGGGGAGTTTCAGGATCTACGTAAATGAGCTAAGCACAGGCAAAATCCTTGAGGAAAACCTGGTTTAGTCTGCTTTCCACCAGACACTGGGAGATGAATTCACCTTTCAGCAGGACAATAACCTAAAACACTAGGCCAAATCTACACTGGAGTTGCTTACCAAGAAGACAGTGAATGTTCCTGAGTGGCCGAGTTACAGTTTTGACTTAAATCTACTTGAAAATCTATGGCAAGACCTGAAAATGGTTTTCTAGCAACGATCAACAACCAATTTTAACAGAGCTGGAAGAATTTTGAAAAGAATAATGGGCAAATGTTACACAATCCAGGTGTGTAAAGCTCTTAGAGACTTACCCAGAAACCCTCACAGCTGTAATCGCCACCAAAAGGTGCTTCTACAAAGTATTGACTCAGGGCTGTGAATACTTATGTATATTAAGTATTTCATTTAACACATTTTACAAAATTTCAACAAATAAACAAACATGTTTTCACTTTGTCATTATGGGATATTTCAGCGTTCATAACACAACTATTATATTAATTATAAATTCAGGCTGTAACACAACAAAATGTGGAATAAGTCAAGAGGCGTGAATACAATCTGAAGGCCCTGTAATTCCACATTGACATTATGGGGTTTGTGTAAGCCAGTAAAATACATCTCAATTTAATCCATTTTAAAATGAAGCTGTAACACAACAAAATGTGGAATAAGTCAAGAGGCGTGAATACAATCTGAAGGCCCTGTAATTCCACATTGACATTATGGGGTTTGTGTATAAGCCAGTAAAATACATCTCAATTTAATCCATTTTAAAATGAAGCTGTAACACAACAAAATGTGGAATAAGTCAAGAGGCGTGAATACAATCTGAAGGCCCTGTAATTCCACATTGACATTATGGGGTTTGTGTATAAGCCAGTAAAATACATCTCAATTTAATCCATTTTAAAATGAAGCTGTAACACAACAAAATGTGGAATAAGTCAAGAGGCGTGAATACAATACATCTCAATTTAATCCATTTAGGCCCTGTAATAAGTCAAGAGGCACAATTGACATTACATTGACATTATGGTTTGTGTATAAGCCAGTAAAATACATCTCAATTTAATCCATTTTAAAATGAAGCTGTAACACAACAAAATGTGGAATAAGTCAAGAGGCGTGAATACAATCTGAAGGCCCTGTAATTCCACATTGACATTATGGGGTTTGTGTATAAGCCAGTAAAATACATCTCAATTTAATCCATTTTAAAATGAAGCTGTAACACAACAAAATGTGGAATAAGTCAAGAGGCGTGAATACAATCTGAAGGCCCAGTAATTCCACATTGACATTATGGGGTTTGTGTATAAGCCAGTAAAATACATCTCAATTTAATCCATTTTAAAATGAAGCTGTAACACAACAAAATGTGGAATAAGTCAACGGGTGTGAATACATTCCAAAAAAATGTAGATTTACATTGGTCACACTGTAAGTTTCCTTAAGCACAGACACAGACAGACACAGATGACAGACATTAGACACAGACACACACAGACATAGAGACAGACATAGAGACAGACATAGACACAGACATAGAGACAGACATAGACATAGAGACAGACATAGACACAGACAGGCACAGACATAGACAGACAGACACAGACATAGACACAGACAGACACACACAGACAGAGACAGACATAGACATAGAGACAGACATAGACACAGACATAGACACAGACATAGACACAGACATAGAGACAGACATAGAGACAGACATAGAGACAGACATAGACATAGAGACAGACACAGACACAGACATAAACACAGACACAGACAGACATAGATATAGAGACAGACATAGACATAGACACAGACATAGAGACAGACATGACATAGAGACAGACACAGACATAGACATAGACAGACATAGACATAGACACAGACATAGACAGACATAGAGATAGACATAGAGACAGACACAGACAGACATAGACAGACAGACACAGACATAGAGACAGACACAGACAGAGACAGACACAGACATAGAGACAGACATAGAGAGAGACAGACATAGAGACACAGACATAGAGACAGACATAGACACAGACACAGATGACATAGAGACAGACACAGACAGAGACAGACAGACATAGAGACAGACAGACAGAGACAGACAGACATAGAGACAGACATAGACACAGACACAGATGACATAGAGACAGACACAGACAGAGACAGACACAGACATAGAGACAGACATAGACATAGACAGACATAGACACAGACATAGACACAGACATAGAGACAGACATAGAGACAGACATAGAGACAGACATAGAGACAGACATAGACATAGAGACAGACAGACATAGACAGAGACAGACATAGACATAGAGACATAGACACAGACATAGACACAGACATAGACATAGACACAGACAGACAGACAGACAGACACAGACATAGACAGACAGACAGACAGACATAGAGACAGACATAGAGACAGACATAGAGACAGACATAGACACAGACATAGACACTAGACACAGACAGACAGACATAGAGACAGACATAGACAGAGACAGACAGACATAGAGACAGACATAGACAGAGACAGACACAGACACAGACATAGACACAGACATAGACACAGACAGACACAGACATAGACAGACAGACACAGACATAGACAGACACAGACATAGACAGACAGACACAGACACAGAGACAGACATAGACAGAGACACAGACATAGACAGACACAGACATACACAGACATAGACACAGACATAGACACAGACATAGACAGACATAGACACAGACATAGAGACACAGACATAGACAGACACAGACATAGACAGACACAGACAGACACAGACATAGACAGACAGACAGACATAGACAGAGACAGACAGACACAGACACACAGACACTAGACACAGACAGACACAGACACAGACACTAGACACAGACAGACAGACACAGACATAGACACAGACATAGACACAGACAGACACAGACAGACACAGACATAGACATAGAGACAGACAGACACAGACACAGACATAGAGACAGACATAGACATAGACACAGACACAGACACTAGACACAGACAGACACAGACACAGACAAAGCTAAATGTCTAGAAGAAATGCTGATCCCAGTCTCCTTTCCTCTGCATATTGGCCGTGAGGTTGGTTGCTGCTAACCAGATCACATTTCCAATCCATGATTTACTTAATTGGTTTCAATTAGATCCCTGAGGGTTACACGAAATATTTCCATTAGTTCTAATTACAGTTTGGAAATACCCTTCGCAACGCTGATTAAACATGGACGGGCACTCGTGCCCCGTTTCACCAAGGGACCTCAGACTGGGGTGAAAAGTTCACCTTCCAAAGGTCAAATTGTTTTACGTAATCAATAAGGATGACTCATTAGGCGGCTTCATGTACTACGTCTATAACAACAACTTGGAAGGTTAAATTCAAATGAGAATCTTAATGAAATGTTTTTTGTTTTTTTACACATTCGTGTGTGTGGATTAAGTTATGCAAAGCTTTGTCACTAAAGCACCTTATACCACCCACCACTGCGACATGTATGCTCTAGTCGGTTGGCCCTCGCTACATATTCGTCGCCAGACCCACTGGCTCAGGTCATCTACAAGTCCATGCTAGGTAAAGCTCCGCCTTATCTCAGTTCACTGGTCATGATGGCAACACCCATCCGTAGCACGCGCTCCAGCAGGTGTATCTCACTGATCATCCCTAAAGCCAACACCTCATTTGGCCGCCTTTCGTTCCAGTTCTCTGCTGCCTGTGACTGGAACGAATTGCAAAAATCGCTGCATTTGGAGACTTTTATCTCCCTCACCAACTTCAAACATCTGCTATCTGAGCAGCTAACCGATCGCTGCAGCTGTACATAGTCTATCGGTAAATAGCCCACCCATTTTTACCTACCTCATCCCCATACTGTTTTTCTTTTCTGCTCTTTTGCACACCAATATCTCTACCTGTACATGACCATCTGATCATTTATCACTCCAGTGTTAATCTGCAAAATTGTAATTATTTGCCTACCTCCTCATGCTTTTTGCACAAAATGTATATAGACTCCCATTTTTTTCCTACTGTGTTATTGACTTGTTAATTGTTTACTCCATGTGTAACTCTGTTGTCTGTTCACACTACTATGCTTTATATTGGCCAGGTCGCAGTTGCAAATGAGAACTTGTTCTCAACTAGCCTACCTGGTTAAATAAAGGTGAAATAAAATTAAAAAAAAAATATATATATATACACAGTACCTTCGGATCGTATTCAAACCCTTTGACATTTTGTTATGTTACACACTTATTCTAAAATGGATTAAATACCTTTAAAAATAGTAATATACACACACACACAAAATATCCCATCATGACAAAGCGAAAACAGTTTTTTGAAAATTTATTAAAATCGGAAATACCATATTTACATAAGTATTCAAACCCTTTGATATGAGACTTGAAATTGAGCTCATGTGCATTCTGCTTCTATTGATCATCCTTGGGATGTTTCTACAACTTGATTGGAGTTCACCTGTGGTTAATTCAATTGATTGGACATGATTTTGGAAAGGTACACACCTGTCAATATAAGGTCCCTCAGTTGACAGTGCACGTCAGAGCGAAAACCAAGCCATAAGGTTGAAGGAATTGTCCGTCAAGCTCCAAGACAGGATTTTGGCGAAGTACAGATGTGGGGAAGGGTACCAAAAAATGTCTGCAGCATTGAAGGTCCCCAAGAACACAGTGGCCTCCATCATTCTTAAATGGAAGAAGTTTGGAACCACAAAGACTCTTCCTAGAGCTGGCCGCCCATCCAAACTGAGCAATCGGGGGAGAAGAGCCTTGGTCAGGGAGGTGACCAAGAATATGATGGTCGCTCTGACAGAGCTCAGAGTTCCTCTGGAGATGGTTGTCCTTTTGGAGGGTTCTCCCATCTCTGCGGCACTCCACCAATTAGGTCTTTATGGTAGAGTGGCCAGACGGCAACCACTCCACAGTAAAAGGCACACTTGGGAGTTTGCTCGCTTGGAATTTGCCAAAAGGCACCTAAAGACTCTCAGACCATGAGAAACAAGATTCTCTGGTCTGATGAAACCAAGATTGAACTCTTTGGCCTGAATACCAAGCGTCACATCTGGAGGGAATCTGGCACCCTCCCTACGGTGAAGCATGGTGGTGTTAGCGTCATGCTGTGGGGATGTTTTTCAGTGGCAGGGGCTAGGAGACTAGTCAGGATTGAGGGCAAGATGAAAGGGGCAAAGTACCGAGAGATCCTTGATGAAAACCTGCTCCAGAGCGCTCAGGACCTGATCGAACATCGCTGGAGACCTAGAAATATCTGTGCAGCAACGCTCCCCATCCAACCTGACAGAGCTTGAGGGGCTGCAGGGAAGAGTGGGAGAAACTCCCCAAATACAGGTGTGCCAAGCTTGTAGCGTCATACCCAAGAAGACTCGAGGCTGTAACCGCTGCCAAAGGTGCTTCAAAGTACTGCGTAAAACGTCTGAATATTTATGTAAATGTAATATTTCAGTTTATTTGTAATAAATTAGCAAACATTTCTGCAAATCTAACTTTATTTGCCACATGCGCCGAATACAACAAGTTTAGACTTTCCCGTGAAACACACTAAGTACACAGTGAAGACACTTGACAGTTGGTCCGTGCATGCTTTGAGTACACGTCCTGGTAATCCATCTGGCCCAGCGGCTTTGTGAATGTTGACCTGTTCAAAGGTTTTGTTCACATCGGCGACCGAGAGCGTTATCACACAGTCATCCAGAACAGCTGGTGCTCTCATGCATGCTTCAGTGTTGCTTGCCTCGAAGCGAGCATAAAAGGCATTTAGTTCATCTGGTAGGCTCACGTCACTCGGCAGCTCGAGTCTGGGTTTCCCTTTGTAGTCCGTAATAGTTTTCAAGTCCTGCCACATCCGACGAGCGTCAAAGCCGGTGAAGAAGGATTCAATCTTAATCCTGTATTGATGCTTTGCTTGTTTGATGGTTAGTCTGAGGGCATAGCGGGATTTCTTATAAGGGTCCGGATTAGTCTCCCTCTCCTTGAAAGCAGCAGCTCTAGCCTTTAGCTCGATGCGGATGTTGCCTGTAATCCATGGCTTCTGGTTGGGATATGTACGTACAGTCACTGTGGGGGCAACGTCATCGATGCACTTATTGATGAAGCTGATGACTGAGGTGGTGTACTCCTCAATGCCATTGGATGAATCCCGGAACATATTCCAGTCTGTGCAAATCAGTCCTGTAGTGTAGCATCCGCGTCATGTGACCATTTCTGTATTGAGCGAGTCACTGTTACTTCCTGCTTTAGTTTTTGCTTGTAAGCAGGAATCAGGAGGATAAAATTTGTCAGATTTGCCAAATGGAGGGCGGGGGACACACTTGGGAGTTTGCTCGCTTGGAATTTGCCAAAAGGCACCTAAAGACACTCAGACCATGAGAAACAAGAGAGCTTTGTATGCATCTCTGTGTGTGGAGTAAAAGTGGTCTAGGATTTTTTTACCCCTGGTTGGACATGCTGGTAAAAATTTGGCAAAACTGATTTAAGTTTGCCTGCATTAAAGTCCCCGGCCACTAGGAGCGCCACTTCTGGGTGAGCATTTTCTTCTTTGCTTATGGCCTTATAGAGTTCGTTGAGTGCGGTCTTAGTGCCAGCATCGTTTTGAGGTGGTAAATAGACTGCTACGAATAAATACAAATGAGGACTCTCTTTGTAGATAGTGTGGTCTGCAGCTTATCATATGGTACTCTACCTCAGACGAGCAATACCGAGACTTTTTTAAATATTAGACATCGCGCACCAGCTGTTATTGACAAAAAGACACACACCCCCACTCATCATCTTACCAGAGGTAGCGTCTCTGTTCTGCCAGCGCATGGAAAATCCCGCTAGCTCTACATTGTCCGTATTTCTCGTTCAGCCACTTCTCTGTGAAACATAAGATGTTACAGTTTTTAATGTCCCGTTGGTAGGATAATCTCCATAGTAGGTAATCAATTTTATTTTCCAATGATTGCACGTTAGCAAGAATGGAAGGCACTGGGAGTTTACTCGCTCGCCTCCAGATTCTCAGAAGGATCCCCGCTCTGCGTCCCCTATTCTTCACACAAAGGCATGGATCTGGGCCTGTTCCAGTGAAAGAAAGCAGGATATCCTTCTCGCCAGACTCCGTTAAAGGAAAAAAATATTCCAGTTCGTGTGAGTAATCACTTTTCTTATTTTTTAACATTTTTTACCCCTTTTTCGTGTTATCCAATTGCAGTAGTCACTATCTTGTCTCATCGCTACAACTCCTGTAATGGGCTCGGAGAGACGAAGGTGGAAAGCCATGCGCCCTCCGAAACACAACCCATTTTTCCCCCAAAATGTTTTTGCTTTGTCATTATGTGGTACTGTTTGTAGATTGAAGTCAAGGGGTCTGAATACTTTCCCGAAGGCACTGTAGGTTGACAGAGGCTGGGTAACTAAATGGCTATTTTGCCACACCAGAGATAATATTAAAAACCTTTCGATGAGCACCCAAACACCACTCAAAACACACATCCAGTCCGACACACAACCCCACACAAACACCAACCTCTTTGGCTAGTCTGCGGAAGCCGTAGTAGGGCCTGGCCTTCTCAATGCAGGTCCCTAGCTGGGGAGCCCTGAGCATTGAGCTTCCTGGCTGAGTCAGTGAGGATCCTCCTGTAGCTGGACCTAGCATCCTGAAGGGGAGAGAGACATTCCCCAGTTAACCTCATAGCGCAGTACTGTAATTGATAGGCTACCATCAAATTATATCACTTCAATAACAATCCTCAAGAGGTCTTCACAATAGACCTTGAGGCAAGGGAAGTAAGTCATCTCCTTCACACTGCTTCTCTGACCTCTGCTCAATAACAACATGTGAAAAGGTAAACCTTTACATTACTGTGTGCAGTGAATTAAGAGTGTGTTGACGAGGACCTTGCGGCTTAGTGAGACCTGAATCACATGACATTGTCTATGTCAACACCAAGAGAAAGAGTGAGTAGGCTACGCCCCAAGAAAGACAGCTAAAGTATAGCACTAGCATACACTGGGTATACCAAACATTAGGAACACCTTCCCCTTTTTCCCTGTTGGGGGCATGTGAAAGCGTGCTGGCCCATGTTGACTCCAATGCTCCCCACAGTTGTGTCAAGTTGGCTGGATGTCCTTTGGGTGGTGGACCATTCTTGATACACATATGGGAAACTGTTGAGTGTGGAAAAACCCAGCAGTGTTGCAGTTCTTGTATGTGTGGCCTTCTGAATGGCAACAAAACACAACCCATGTCTCTTATCTCAAGGCTTAAATATCCTTCTTTAACCTTTCTCCTTCCCTTTATCTA